>NC_077227.1:215209479-215459479 GCF_027887165.1 Monodelphis domestica
TCCTCCTTCCTCCCTTCCTTCCTTCCTTCCTTCCTTCCTTCCTTCCTTCCTTCCTTCCTTCCTTCCTTCCTTCCTTCCTTCTTCCCTCCTTCCTTCCTCCTTCCTTCCTTCCTTCTTCCTCCTTCCTTCCTTCCTTCCTTCTTCCTCCCTCCTCCCTCCCTCCCTCCCTTCCTTCCTCCTCCTCCCTCCTTCCTTCCTTCCTTCCTTCCTTCCTTCCTTCCTTCCTTCCTTCCTTCCTTCCTTCCTTCCTTCCTTCCTTCCTTCCTTCCTTCCTTCCTCCCTCCCTCCCTCCCTCCCTCCCTCCCTCCCTTCCTTCCTTCCTTCCTTCCTTCCTTCCTTCCTTCCTTCCTTCCTTCCTTCCTTCCTCCTTCCTTCCTTCCTTCCTCCCTCCCTCCCTTCCTCCCTCCCTTCCTTCCTTCTTTCCTTCCTTCCTTCCTTCCTTCCTTCCTTCCTTCCTTCCTTCCTTCCTTCCTTCCTTCCTTTCTTCCTTCCCTTCCTTCCTTCCTTCCTTCCCTTCCTTCCTTCCTTCCTTCCTTCCTTCCTTCCTTCCTTCCTTCCTTCCTTCCTTCCTTCCTTCCTTCCTTCCTTCCTTCCTTCCTTCCTTCCTTCCTTCCTTCCTTCCTTCCTCCCTCCCTCCCTCCCTTCCTTCCTTCCTTCCTCCCTCCCTCCCTTCCTTCCCTTCCTTCCTTCCTTCCTTCCTTCCTTCCTTCCTTCCTTCCTTCCTTCCTTCCTTCCTTCCTTCCTTCCTTCCTTCCTTCCTTCCTTCCTTCCTTCCTTCCTCCCTCCCTCCCTCCCTCCCTCCCTCCCTCCCTTCCTTCCTTCCTTCCTTCCTTCCTTTCCTCCCTCCCTCCCCTCCCTCCCTCCCTCCCTCCCTCTCTCTCTCTCTCTCTCCCTCTCTCCCTCTCTCTCTCTCTCTCTCTCTCTCTCTCTCTCTCTCTCTCTTTCTCTCTTTCCTCTCTCTTCTCTCTTTCTCTCTCTTTCTCTCTTTCTTTCTTTCTTTTCTTTCTTTCTTTCTTTCTTTCTTCTTTCTTTCTTTCTTTCTTTCTTTCTTTCTTTCTTTCTTTCTTTCTTTCTTTCTTTTCTTTCTTTCTTTCTTTCTTTCTTTCTTTCTTTCTTTCTTTCTTTCTTTCTTTCTTTCCATTTGCATAGCAGCCATAGTATCATGTCACGTTGACCATTTCAAAAATACATTAACCTTTCTGCATGTTTAGTCCATCACCTTTGTTAGAAGGTGAGAAGTATTTCTTTAGTCATCTGAAATGATGGCTAATGATTTTGTTGATCAGAATTCTTCAGTCTTTTAAAGTTGTTCACTTTTATAGTGTTATTGTAGTTTAAATTCTTCTGATTCTGCTTAGCACATTGCCTGGCATATAGTAGGCATTTAATAAATGATACCTGGCTGACTCTTTACTTCAATCTCTATCACTTCTTGTAAATCTAACCAAATTTCAATGAAGTGATTCCTCTCATTGTGTCTTACCGCCAAATAGTATTCTATTACATTCATATAACATCATTTTTTCTGTCATTCCTAGACAATTAAAAAGTTAGCTTCATCCATTGTTCAAATGTTAACAGTACAGATGATATGACATATGACTTACATTATAAACATCCAGCAATATTAGTTTACAAAAGCATGAAGATGTATTATTGAGATTAAGAGGACCATTACACCGAAACATGCCTTTATTACTTAAAGGGAAGTCAGTGATCACAATGATGGCAACATTATGCCACCACAACTGAAGGGGGAAGAAGTTGCCATTGGGCCCCTAGAGAGTTAATATTAGCCCTCTCCAGAGATGAAAAATAATAATTAAACACTGCTTGTCAATTAATGCCAACTTAAAGAAAGGCCCTACACTTAGATTAAGTGAGGCGCATGGGTTGCTTGAAAACAGCAAGAAAGGAGGAGGGAAAAGAGTATGAAATAATGGGAGAGATAAGGTGAAAAAGGAGAATAATTAAACACACATGTACTTTCACAGAGTTGGGGCACTCATATTTCTAATTAGAATTTCAATGCAGGAGCCCAATTTAACCTTAGGGAGTCTTTATATTCATGTCACTGTTGTACACAGCAATCAATCCAATGCTGGCATCTTACTTACAAGTTGAATTTTCATATATTACATTTAGTAGAGCCCCAGTCTCTTTGTATCTTTAATGGATATTTCTTTTTAGAGGTTCACTGTGTGTTTTGTCTTTCTGGAAAATCCTATGCTGAGAGGAATAATATCCATTTAGATACTGAAATTCAAAAGAATATGCACCTTCCTGATATTAACCCATTTCTAACTGGATAAATATAATCTCCTCTACTTTGAGGATGATGACTGTGTCTGCTTTTATAAAATAGATGTAACTTTGGATATCTATTTTCAATGTCATAAATATATGGTGTCCCAGATAGTGGGTCATATGTTTACATGTGTCCAGATTGGATCACCTATCCCAGGACAGAATCTGCAGATGAGCAAACTCCAGAACAATTTCTCTTAGTCTCCCAGTCTCAGAAATAAAATTTCATCCTTCATGTTTCCTATCATCCTCAGAGTGTAGTGCCCTTTCAAATATTAGACTTTAATTCTGGAAAATTTTATTATAAAATAAGAGAGCTGAACTAGAGTTTAGAGATCAGCTACTCCAATCCCTTTGTTTGATTTTTAAATTTTTATTGATATCTTGGTTTTTCACATCATGGTCATTCATTTATAAATGTTCCAGTACCCCTCAAAGAATCTCTTGAGTAACACACAGTTATAGAAAACCTGACCAACAAATCACAGGACAGTTTTTGAAAATAAGGAGTCAATAAGGATAAGAATACTATTGTATTCTGCCCTAGTCAGATTGCATATAGAATATTGGGTTTTATATCTGTGTGCTACATTTCAGAAATGGTTAAGTTGGAGAAACTACAGAGGAAGATAATCAGAATGATGAAGGCTCATGGGATAAGAGAATCAGTTAACAGGTGTCTTACCTAGAGAAGAGAAGGCTTACTAGCTGTAAAAGTGATCTTCAAGACCTTGAAATGCTTCTATAAATAAGGATTAGACTTGTTCTACTTGGCCCTATAGGGCAGATTTAGGGGTAATGGGTAGGAGTTCTAAAAAAGCAAATTTAAGTTTGACTTAAGGGGGAAAATTCCTTATAATTAGAACCATCCCAAAATGGAATGTGCTGCAAGAGGTCTTCAAACAAAGACCAGATGATCACTTGTCTGATATTTGTAGTGGAGATTCTTTTTTTGAGTATGAGTTAGACTAGAAATAGCTGCAGAGTTCCTTTCTAACCCTTAAATTCTGTGATATTATCACAATGCTTGAAAAATTCCCAACCCATAGTACTCTATATATTTTCTGAGAAAAGGGGGACATATTTAAAAATTAATTTATCTTATGTAACTACTATTAGGCATTGCCTATAATCTTATTTCATCTTTTCTTAGACCAGATCTATTATTTTGCAGGGGGGGGATGGGCTTTGAGATGTTCAATGACTTTGTCAAGATCAGATAATTCATTAGAAAGAATATTAAATAATGAAACTGAATCAAGAACTTGGTGCCTTTGACTATATATGTTACTACCACTACTTTCCCATTTTTCTGGGACTCGAACAAAAAAGGATAATTGTAAACTAGTGCCTAAATAATGGAGGAATGTTGGGGCAGGAGCAAGTATTTCTCTAATCAGGTATTTCACTGAGCAAACTACTATATCACAACCAGAAAAACAAAGTTATGTAACTCTGTCTCTGGGGCAACTAGCTCCCTTCACCTTAAATTCTAAACCTCAATATCTGGAGGTTATTCATTGACCTCATGCCCCATTTCATCAACTACTGGAATGTATAGCACCCTCAAGTTCTTGATCATTAAAACTTTTCCTTCCCTTTTTGTAGTATATATGTATTAATATTAAACAGATAAATTCATTCCTTCTACTCTATAAGTTAGTTATTTATCTCTTTGCTTTCTAGATAACATAATGGCTTAATCAAATTTAAATTCACTATTATTGCATTTCCTAATCAATTTACAAAAATACATAGACATAGTGTCTTCCTACTTAAAGAATACCATTATTATTGGGTATTTTAGGCCCTTTGTTCAGCAGATGGAGAAGATATTTCCAACTTATGCCCAAATGACCCTAGCCATCTGGGAAGCTTATCACTACCTTAATATAGGGAGGTAGAAAGCCAGAAAATCTCCTGGATTCAACATCAGTTTGTTTTTGTTTCCTTTTTTTAAAAAATTAAAAATTATTTTTGTTATCATGCAAAACACACATTTGTGTTGATTATTATTGTAATCTCACTCACACATAATCAAAACTCCAAATTAAAACCATAAACACACTGGTGTGAAAAATGACTCTAACAGTTCTTTCTCTGAAGGTGGGTAGTATTCCCTGTCAAAAATCTTTCAGGATTGTCCTAGATCATTGCATTGCTTAGAGTAGTCAATACTTTACAGGTGATCATAGTCCAATATTGTTGTTACTGTGTACAATCTTCTCCCAGTTCTACTTGTTTTGCTCTGCATCAGTTTCTGCATATCTTTCCTGCTTTTTCTGAAATCATCCTGTTCATCATTTCTAATAGCACAATAGTATTTCATTATCACCTTGTATCACAATTTGTTCAGCCATTTCCCAGTTAATGGACAAACCCTCAAATTTCATTTCTTTGCCACCAAAAAAGAACAGCTATAAATAGTTTTTTGTACAAGTATGTCCTTCCCCCAGCCCCCTTTTTTATTATATTTTTGGCATATAGACCTAGTAGTGTTATTATAGTATCAAAAAGTATAGCATTAGTTTTCTTATTTTGTTCTCTTAGATCTAATTTTCTTGTTTGACTATTATGGTCCTCATCTTATTTTTTTAAAACCCTTATCTTCCATCTTAGAATCAATATTGTGTATTGTTTCCAAAATAGAAGAGTCGTAAGTGCTAGGCATTGGGGGTTAATTGACTTACTTAGCTCATAGAGCTAGGAAGTATCAGAGGCCAAATTTGAACCCAGGACCTCCCATCTTTAGTCTTGGCTCTCAGTCTACTGAGCTGCCTACCTGCTGCTGATTTCTTCATCTGTGTCTGGTAGCAAGATTTCAAATCCTTCTCTTATCATCATTTAGCTTAGCTCTAATTCTGCTAACACTGACTATGACTTTGTTTCTGATTCTGTCCTCATTCCAATCACTTAATAAGTCTCAGCTTCTATGTCATCAGTGGTAAGATGAGAAAATCTCTCTTCCTTTCTCCAAGTCCAATACTTTACACCCTATAACCATAGGCACCAGGCTTACAGCCTCAGGATCCTTGACTCTTCAGTTGTGCATATGCCACATATCCAGTCTGTTGCCAAGTTTTGTTATTTCTACCTTCACAACATCTTTTATATTTGCCTCATCTCCACTCCTACTGCCATTGCTCTGTTACAAACACATATTGCCTCCTATCTGGACTATTGCAAATGACCTTCTGTATGGTCTCCTTATCTCAGATTTCTCCCTACTCTATTTTGTCCTCCATTCAGCTGCTGAAATCATAGTCAAAAAGGCAATTCTGACTGTTAGTCTTCTACTCAAGAACTATTATATGTGGAAGAGAGAAATTATAAGGCATGCAAAAGGACAAGAAGCAAAACAAGAAGCTGGAGATTGATCAGCTGTCAATCAAAGGAAAATTCCTTTTGGAATGTGACCAGGAAACAGTTGAAAGCAAGAGCCAACTGCTGACTATTTTTCTGGGCTTTGGCTGATGGTGGTGACTTTGAAGGAAGAAGCTGGGTTTATCTCTGGCACTTGGGATAATCAAGTTGGAGTGGCCTGGCTGATTTGAAGGCAGAAGAAGGACAATAGTCCATATATCTCTCTCTGACTTACTCTGTTTCATGCTAGTGACTGAATTGCCATTTCTCTCAATATCCTCCAAACCAAGACTCACTTTAGATAATAGGGAAACATCCACCCCTCTTATCTCCATCCTCTATCTTGTCCTGTTTTCCCCAATAAACCCTTACTTGAGATAAAGAAGAGAAAAGAGTATTTCCTCTGAAACATCATAGTTCACTCTGAGTGACTTAGAAGGAGGCTGAAGAAGAAGGTGGAAGGGGAAACTGAAGGGAAGAGGAGAGGAAGGGAGATTGGAAAAGGGAGGAAGGGAGGTATAGAGGGAGGAGGGTAGGCAAAGGAAGATAACTACCTGATCCATTAGTTATCTAGTATCCATCAAATATACCCTCCACTATCATCTATTACATATATGAAGGTCTATTATATGAGGATCTATTGTATGAGGGTCTATTATGTGAGGATCTATTATATGAGGCTCTATTATATGAAAATCTATTATATATGGGTCTATTACATGAGGATCTATTATATGAGGATGTATTATTTGAGGGTCTTTTATATGAGGATCAAAAATATAAGTCTCTGTGTTGCAAAGCTCTCCCTAGCCTGGTCCCTTTCTACCTTTTCAGTCCTCTGACTTTTCTTTTCTTTTCTTTTTTTTACATACTCTGGGATTTAGCAAAACTGTCTTTCTGTTTCTCCTACAGGATCTTCTATCTGTGCCTTTTCCATGGATTTCCCTCATGCCCTGAAGGCTCTTCTTTTATATCTCTACTTTCAGAATTTCTTGTCTTCCTTCCAGTCCCACCTAATGCAAGAGGCCTTTCCTTTTCATCCCACTCCAAGGTTTTCTCTTTAAAATTACTTCCCAGTGACTATAAATAACATACATATACAATATATTTCTACATATATATTACATTTACATAATTATTTGCATATTGTATCTTTCATTAAATATAATCTCTTTGAGGGCAGAGACTGTGTTTTTTTTTCTTTTCTTTATATTTTCAGTGCTTAGAACAATGCCTGGCAGAGAGTAAGTGCTTGGTAAATGCTAATAGATTGACTAAAATGCATGTGCCAATAATTACCTCCCCCCCAGCCCCCCCCCCAGCTTTATAGATAAGGTAACTGGGATCCAGTTAGAAGAAGTAACTTTTTCAGGGCCACCAAAAAAGCTAATACCCTAAATATTGGAAACTGACATCATGAAATATCAGTAATCTATTGTGAAAAAAATCCTTTAATTTCATAGTTAGGGATGAAATATTAGGCTGAATAGTCTATGGGAATAAATGGACTAATATTCAATTCTTATATTTGGGATTTCTTTTTTATTTGTGAGTAGAAAGGTATCTTGGCGTAATGGTTAGATGATTGGTCTTAGAATCAGGAAGAAGCCACAATAAACCAACAATTACTTATTACGAGCTAGTACTCTGTAGGGCAGGTAGGTTGTTCAGTAGATAGAGAGCCAGATCTGGAGTCCAGGGTTCAAATCTATTCTCAGACATTTCCTAGCTGTGTGACCCTGGGCAAGTTGCTTAACCCCAATTGCCTCACCCTTGGAACTAATACTTTTTATTGGTTTTAAGACAAAAGGTAAGGGTTAAAAAAAGTGTGTATGTTTGTGTGTGTGTGTGTGTGGGGGGCAGGTAGTACTCTGTGTCAGGCTCTGTACTAAGTGCTGGGAATATAAATACAAGCCTTCAAGGAGTTTATCTTCTAATGGCAGAAAACACAGAAAAGGGAGCTGAAAAGAGAAAGGGATAGATGAAGGTACTTGAATTGGGGGCAAAGTAGAAAGTGTGGAGCAGGGTCTGGAGAGTACTATATCCTGGCTGTTTTGGACTCCCTCCTTACATGGAGTTTCTGGAGAGTCATCCAAACATAGGAAAAGACCCAATAGGCATGGCATATTTCCAGTGTGTGAATTCCAGAGCTAGAATGGGCTGCAGGTTGGAGAGGTTTCTTGGGCATGGTAGAGGAAATCTAGAGTGCATTCAGTAGATGCCTTCTAACCTTGTGATAATGGAAAAGGCTTTGAGTACCCCCCCCCCACTTTTTAAGTCTATAAGTTACAAAACAGTTGTTGATCTGGGTAGGTAGAGGAAGCTTCTATACCCAAAATATCTTACTCTAATGAAACCACAAATTTCTCTCTAGATGATCATTATTCATATCAATTTTTAAATAAGAAATCAGTTTCTGAATTAAACTTAGGTCTGATTTAAAATCTGCATATCCTCCAGCATTTTGAACTGTTATTTGATTATGAAAAGTCCTAATTACCTTGGGCTTCTGAGGCAGTCCTGAGAGTCCATTCTATTTTTGTTAAAAGAACTTCTTAGTTCAGAATTTTTCTAATGAGTTCTGTCTCCATAGAAAAACAAAAAAAAATTGTATATCACTGCTATTTTACTATGATATCAATCTACCCATTTCTTTAGAGCAATAGTAGTTGAGTCCTTCAGGTACCAATAAGTGTAGAAAATGATGTGCTCTCTTTTCTTGGTACATATCTTCATTCTAAACACACATCTTTGAAGAAATAAAAACAGTGAACTTAGACTTTTTTCTTTCTTTAAAAGGTCCTTCTTAGACCCAGACTCCATTTAGGACCTTCTCTTCATGTACACACTTTAGGGAAGGGTTGCCAAGGAAACTAGAAACAAAGACTATTTCAATGCACTCAAAGCAAGAAAATGCATACCTTACATTTTGATACATTACTTAGATTTGGCAATCTTTCTTCTGTTTCTAACTGAAGGTATAAAAACAGCCTCTATAACTCTGTATATTTTTTTTCAGGAAAATAGTCAATTGGAAGTTTTTTCTCTTATCTTCTGGCTACTTTTCAAGTGTTTTTGCCATTATTTCACAGTTTACATGCTCAAAAGTAAACAGTGCAATAATAGCAGCTCTTCATCTTAAGAAAATGAAAGGCTTAAGTAAATTATGAAAATGTAGTTTTCATTCCATATTGACTTTTGCAGCACCACCTTTAAGAAATATTGTTCTTCTATGTTAATTTTAGAACTCCGAAGGCTAGGCTTATTGGCAATACAGCAGATTTTCTGCTGCCACTCATCAGTGAGTACAACCGGGTAACCTATTAGCATTGAAGAATCTTTTGTGTACAAATCAACCAGTTGTGGGAGTTAACTGTCATAACCATTTAAAGGTCATTTCCAACTGAAAATTGATTTAGCTGACTGTCTATCAAAGCATATTTACTATAATGTTCAGTAAACAATAGAAATATTCTGAATTAAGTTAAGGTCCTTTAGGGAAGAAGAGACCCTTGATACTTCAGTGTCAAGGACACACCTCAGAGATATGACAGGAGAGAGATACATGTATTTTTCCATTAAAAAGTGATGAATTTTCCAGATAGAACATTCATTTGCTTGCTCATTTAATAAGCACTTTTGAGGCACCCAGTAGAGATAATCAAAGGAAGTCTAGATGACTTTTTGAGGGCTGTTTTAGAGGGGGTCACTATTCAAGTATGGGTGCCCTTTAAGATCTCTTTCAAAGGGAAAAAAAGGAAGGAAGGAACAAAGGAAGGACACAAACATTTATTAAGTGTCTACTATGTGCTAAGCACTCTGCTAAGTGCTTGACAAATATTGTCTTATTTAATCCTCTCAACAATCCAGGGAGTTAGAAGAAAACAAAATAGTCCCTCTCCTCATGAAACTTACATTTATTGGTGAATTAAATTGAAATTTATTTAATTTGAATTTAGTTAGATTCAATGATTGAACAATTACTATATGCTAGGCATTGCACTAAGCGTCAGGGATAAAAAACCAAAAATGAAAAAATTTCTATACTGTTACTCCTTCCTCCCCTCCATAGATTTAGATTCATTTGGGGAACTGAATTTAATATGTTCTAAGTTCTAGGTACTATGGATAGAAAACCAAAATCAAAACAGTCCCTGCCATTAGGGAACTTATATTCCACTGTTATGATTAAAAATGAAATAAAGGTTTCAATGTTTGTAAATTGAAAAGTGATGTTGCATTAGAAACAAAAGTAGGTAGGAGACAAATACAAGTAACAAAAGAGAGATGAAGAATATGCTTTTAATTGGATTGTATTTACGCATATTGTACAGGGTCCATTTCTTTGAGACTGTCTAAATTCCTCTAAGAGTCATTTTGCTCTTAAATGTGCCATTCTCTTGTTTGTGACTTGCCATGTTATTATTATTCCTAAAAGCAACTCCTTCTTGTGGAGAGAGATGAGTATGATGCTGTGAGGTACCAAGGGAGTCTATACCAACCACCTAAATCAAGGAGACAGCCCAGAGAAAAGGAGGGTCTTCCGGAGGTGCTGCAGTTATCATGTGATAATCACATCCTGGGAGAATCACAGATCCAAATCTGCACCTCATGCCTTGAAATGCCCTAGGGTGTGATTATCTTATGATAACCATCTTAAAAATGTCTTTTTTGCTCAATTAACACATACTCTCATGAAAATTAGCTATCAAGATGAGTTATAAAATACTGATATTTAACATGACAGATTAAAATAGTGAAGATGTCTTCATCCAATTACTGCAATTTGCACTCTGGACAAGAACAACTCCATGGACGAGTGATTCAACTTGCTAACATTTATAGGTTTGGTAATTATATATGATTACCAGATTTCTTCCTATTGGCAAAACTCCATGTTTTAATGGACAGAGGGCAGCAACCTTCACAAAAGGGAAATCCATGCAGGCTTCCAAAGTCATTGTGGTCTGGTACCAAGATTTTTTGGTTAGATATGTCTTTTTTCACAAGCGTATCTCAAGGATCCAGATCAGTTCCCATTCTGTTCTTCAAGGCAAAAGCCAAGCCAGTCATTTTCTAAACCTTTGGGGAAAGGTAGCAATAGGAGACCAGTGTAAACAGGTGCTGAAATATTTCTTGGGAAGAGCACTGAGGGAAGAAAGGACTTAGTCTCATTGAACAGCAAGTCTATACTACTATGAGTCTGTCATGATACAGGAAAGATAATCGATGGTGTGACCCTGGGGAACTAACATTTATCCTTTCAGTCTTGGTTTCAGGATGATGGAAAGACTACTGAATTTGGAGTCATATTATCAGAATTCATATTCTGTCTTTTCTACTTATGTTACTATGGGTGAACTATGTTTACTTTGACAGACCTCAGTCTCCTCAACTAAAAAATGAAAAAAAAGTTGACCTCTAAAGATCTTTCCATACCTTTCAACACCCATGGACATCTGTAAAGTGAAGTTGGGCTCCCAAGTCCCTCCTAATTGTCAAATGCTCTACTTTTAGTTTAAGATGAACTCAAGGAGATTCTACTAGGTTATTTATTGCATGCCCAAATTTGTCTATTTGGAAAACTATTTTAAGCCAGTTCATTATTATTAACCACTTGATAAAATATCATAGGAAGCCAAAGGAGGCGCCAGTGTCTCTAGTCCCATCAATAGAGACCTTAAATTGCTTCTTAAAGGAGGATTGTGTTTCATACTTGTTTATCATCCATAGCCCCATAGCGTTGTTCCTTACACAAAGTGGTTACACACTCAATACATGCTTATTGAATGAACTAATAGCTTTCTTCCTTACCTGGTCTTATGTCTTCGACAATTGTCCCTTGCGGCTTGGCATTGACTGAAAGGTTGACAGCCACAGCTGAGCTACACCCACAGGTCCTAATCTCTACTAGTTTACCAGTACCAGGTGTAAGTCAGAACGTCTGCGGACTAAAGAGGCCACTTGTGCCTACAAGTTGAGACCTGCCGGCATGGCTCAAGTGATCCTACACCTTAGTTAAGGCCAAACAGAGGGCAAGGTTTCATTAGGAATAATTAAACTTGAATGAAACAAACCCAGGAGTTTAACAAAACTGCAGCTGTGGCCATCATCAAAACTCTCCTTTATTGTTTATTTCAGAGGGATCTTGGAATTGTGGAGAAGAAATAAAGTGTATGTGAGGTTCACATTCATCTAGTTTTTTGTTTGAAAAAAATTCTAATAGGAACCATACCTAAAATATCTTTGGAGGGACATTGGTGATTTCTGATCACGTAATATTGGGGTCTTTGTCAATTTACTTGAACTGTTCTGTAGGAAAAATAGAGCACAAGAACAATATGTGTACATCATGAGTTCAAAGTCAATTTAGTATGATAGTCCTTGTTATATATAACCTAGAACAAGTTTTTAGATGATCATGATGATGAGGTTTATTAAAACTCCTAACATGGTATCAATCTTCATTTCTTTACAAATAAATATAGAGAGAAGCATAGGCTATAAAAGAACAAGTGTGGAAAATGAACATTAGTAGGGGCCAGCAAATATTGATTATAAGCTGGATTTTCTAAGTCTTTGAAGACTGTCTACAAGGGAAGGGTTTCATTTCCTGGGCCTCAGCTTCCTTTTTTTAATAGATGAGTGCATTCTGAGGTCCAAAGAGATAAAAGTTTCTTGTTCATAGACATGGAGTGAATTATTTGAAGAGTTGACAGTAAGTAGGGGAGAGATCTATTCTATGAAACCTTTGTAATTCTTCTAGTATTTGAATAACAAAAGATCCTTAACTTCTAAAAGTGAAATTTAGAAAGATTTCTATTGCATTGAAAGGAATTTTGCAGAGTTAATGGAGCAGAATTGAGGCTATGTGGCTTTTAATAATATTAATGCATTTTGCTTTTTACATTATAATAATAAACCATACATGTTTCCCATGCTTACAACATGGTTTCCTATAACAAGGAAAGTCAAGCAAAACTAATGAAAAGACAACATTCATTCATCCATAGTCATCCTCCCTCCCACACTTATATTGACAGATGTGTGTTTCATCATGTATCCTCTGGAACCAAGATTAGTCATCACATTCTGAAATCAATTGCAATTGCAATTGCAATCAATTGCATTTTAATTTTTTTATTTTAATTTATATTACTTTAGCTATTAAGTATTTTATTTCTTGTTTCCACTTCACTCACTTTTTATCAGTCCATACAATTTTTCTAAGTTTCTCAGAAGCTCTTATGTTCATAATTTTTATTGAGTATTCATATACCATAACCCATTACATTTACATACTAGAATTTATTTAACCTTTTGCCAAGCAACTTTGCCCACTTTGTTTCCACATTTTGGGAGGTCATAAAAGTATTTTGAATAAATCTATAGCTCCTTTCTATCTTTAACCTCATTGAGGCATATGCTCAGTAGCTTGATTTCTACTGGGTCGAAGAGTCTGAATTTTTTAGCAATTCTGACATAATTCTCAAACTATTTCCCCAAACAATTGGAAAGAGAGAGGGGAAAGGAATGAAATAGTTTTTGGTCCATTAAAATATAAAATTCAAATTTAAAAATGATTGGACTCATTTTTAATTCTACGTACAATATAGTGGAGTTTTTGCCTTCCCACAACCTCTCCAGCATTGGCTATTTTTGTATTATCCTCTCTGAGTCAGTAAAGTGTAGGAACAGTTTCAAAGGCCAAAAGAGAAGTTCTAGTTTTAATTCTGACTGATACTGAATAGCCCTAGACTTCCAAGTGCCTTAAGCAACTCTCTTAATACTAAATTTGTAAAAGGGGTCTCTTCACCAAGGAATTCCCCAGACCAAAGGAATCAAAGATCCAGACAAAGTCAAACTTTCTTTCTGTGACCAACTCTCAAGATGACCAGAAGCACATATGAATCAAAGGGAATCTTTTGATGATGGGCAAAAAATGAGAAATTGAGTAGAAAGCATAGAAGTAAAAGTTGAAGTTATAGTGAGTTTACCATAAATAATTATGGTTGATTAATCTTTCTTGCATCCCATGACTAGGATCAGAGTTGTATTTTAAAGATTGTGGTATACACAGTAACTGAAATATTGTGGGATGATAAAATGTAATAGACTTTGTTACTAACAGCAATACAATGGTCCAGGACAATTCTGAGGGACTTGTGAAAAAGAATGCTATCCACCTCTGAAGAAAGAACTGTTAGAGTGGAAATGCAGAAGAAAACATATGATTTATCACATGCTCATTTGGGTATAAGATTTGGGGTTTTGGTTTTATTTTTATTTTTTTTACTGTCTTATAAAAATGAATAATATAGAAATATATTTTGAGTGATAATACATGTTTAACTCAGTGGAATTACTTGTCATCTCTGGGAAGGATGAAGGGAGGGAGACAACATGAATCATGTAATCTTGAAAAACTCATGTGTAAATTTGTTACTTGAATAAAATAAAGAAAACAAAATAAAAGCACACTGCTGGTTGTAAGGAAAATAAAAAAGAAGGGAAGGAAAAGCATTTATGTAGCACTTACTACACGCCAAGAGAATTTTACATATATTACCACATTTTTTCCTCCCAACTTAGAGGTAGATTATCTTATTATTCCTAGTTTATACTGGTAGAATCAGAAGTAAACAAAGCTTAAGCATCTTGCCCAGGGTCAAACACCTAGTAAGTCGTTGAGGTCACATTTAAATTCAGGTCTTCCTGATTCCAGACCCAGCGCTCTATCCACTGTGCTGCCTTGTTGCCTCTCATTGGTAATAAAGAAATAGGAAGGTCAGGCATTATAAGACATATTTCCCATTTTTCCATATGATAGGAAGTTAAATTCTTATCAAAGACTATACTGGGTAAGAAAACAATTGTATTTAAAGGGCTTTTCCCCCTGGTAAAAATAAGTAAAAATAAACATCAGCATAAGAAATTTCTACAAATCTGCAAGAATGGAATCAAGAATTAAAGTAAGGAATAGTTAAACAAATTTTACATCCAAGGGAGGCATTTTGACCTCAGTATAATTTAAAAAACAAACAAGCCATAAGCAATCATTGCAACTCATCAGAGAGAATGCTCCTTTTCTGGAAAGTTTATAGAATTTCAGTTAGCTAGAATATTATTTGCATAGGATAGTAGAGTTCAGGAAGAAATTGTGAGTGATAGGATTGAATGGAATAGAATACAGCTTTTCACCTCAAGGTCATCTCATGCTTTCCAGTTGTTTTTGGTAAGTAAGGAACTCAGCTCCAGAGGCCCAGAAACAAGTCAGGTTGCTGTAAATTTTTAACTGTCTCTCTTGAATGGAAATTTCATGAGATAGAGTTGCTTAATTAGGAAAGACAGCCTCTTTTGGTCATTATATATGTATATGTATACATATATATGTAAAATATATATTATATGTATTTCAAACCCTTATTCTCTGTCTTGGTAACAACTCTGACAGAAGAGCAAGGACTAGGCAAATGGGGTTAAATTGCCCAGGGTCACACAACTAGGAACAATCTGAGGCAATATTTGAATTCAGGTCTTCCTGACTTCGGATCTGGCATTCTATCCATTGAGTGACCTGGGTGCCTCACTGATTATTTAAAATTGAACTAAATGTTGGATGAAAATTTTGATGCTGGTTCCAAATTGCAGTAATATTGAGGTTTAAACTCAAGAATAAAAAATTACAGGAGAGTTAATCAAATCTCTTCATATTCATTTCACATAAAGTATTCTTGGAGAAAATCAGCTTTCACCTAATAGACCAAGTATATATAAACTTCTTCAGGACTTTAAGATGTATGGTTTATTCCCTTTTTTCTTAGTCATTGTCCATTGTACCTTACTCATCACATTTTCTACTCTAGTATAATCACAGAAATCAGTAGTAAAAAGACTAAACTCCAGATTCTGATGCCTAATCAGTGGAGGCAGGAGAGAAGCCAAAACAAGTCAAGAAGCATTTATTACATTCTTGCTATATGCCAAGAACTGTTTAAGTACTAGGAATATAATAACAACCAGAAAGAAAGATGGTCCCTCCCCTCAAGAAGATGATATTCTAATGGGATTTGGGGTAGGGGAAATGAGTATACTTAATGTGGGACATGGCAAATAAAACCTGAGTCAAAAGTGCATCCTGAAGAGGAATGAAGGTATGGTTGGCCTGGGCCTCTTCCTCCATCCAGAGGTTGTGGGAGAAACTAGCTAATCAGAAGAGACAGATGGAATGGAGGTTGCTTCCAATGTGTAAAGTCCAGGAGTAGAGTGAGTTTCCAGGTTGAAGATATTTCTGTGGCCTCATAGAAAAAATCCATGAAGGCAGCTGAAGTCAGTGCTATGAGGATCTTAGAGCTTGGTCAGGCATCAAAGATGCCAACATTATCCACAGCATCGCAGGGCCATAACCAGTTATCCTGGCTTTTGCCTTGCCCCTGGACTTGGATGATTCTGGAAGAGAGAATGAGGCTGACAACTTTGTGTAGTAACTCTGACTTACTTAAATCCAATTCATGCATAAGTCAATATATCACCCCCATGATACCATTGGCCCTCTTTGAAAATGAAGGACAAACAACAGAGAAAGTCCAGAGAAACAGAAGAGGGGAACTAAGACATAGCTGGTCTAAGTGTCTTCCTTAAAACGGAGATTCTTGAAGATAAGAAAAGTGGCTGGAAATCCTTGGTAGAGAATAGCTAGAGATATCTACAATTACACTCTCACATTTGTCAGGAATCAAAGTGTCAGTCATATGCATTTGGGCAAAAATGGCAGATATCCAAAGAAAATGCCAAGGGTCAGAAAATTCTAAAGGTAGAAAAATTTTCCACCAAAATTTTTTTCCATATTGGCCTCAGGGACCATCAAGGGAAGAAGCTGCTGGAAAATAAGTGATTTCTGACATCTAACTATTAATAGGAGGAGAGAAGTAAAAGAAGAAAGAGACAGGTGGCTTCAAGTTGAATTTCTACATTAGATCCTGTACATGGTAGCTGAGAGCAACTAATGTTTGCATGAGGCTTTGACAGGAATCTGTTTAATTGCAAATCAAAGGTAAAAGAAATATTATTAGATATGGGAAATATCCAGAGAAATGTCAGGGAAAGCCTCAGAAAAAGGTGAGAAAGCCCGCCACAAATAAAACTTCTCAGAAGGCTCCAGGAACAGAAGCTAATCTACAACAGGTGCACCAAATGATCACTTTTTTACAGAATTCTGCCACAAGAGTTAGAAGAAAAACTAGTGATAAGAACTACATAGAACTGAAGATCTCAGTTTCAACAAGCACGGGGCAGAAAGGAGGCTATTTCAGAAATCTGAAAAGATTGCAATATATTTGTGTTTCTGTCAAGGCTAAGTGACAGCCATATGTATTCAAAATTGGTGTCTCTATTACAGAAGAAAATGAGAGGACTGGAGGATCACCTCTGTACATACTCCTTTCTCAGGAAGGGTAAAGTATCTTTAAAAGAATGGACGATGCCAAGTACAATGATCCATTCCTATAATCCCTATTATTGAAAGAAACTAAGGCCTGTGAATCCCTTGAATTGGGAATTCTAGGTTTTAGCTGGACCAGGCCATTAAGTCCAACAGCAGTATTGGTGGTAAGCTAGCAGGAGCTACAGATACCCTATGCCTAAGTAGACACAGAAAAGAAATGGAGAAGTCTGAACCTGAGCAGCAGTTGGATTTGGCCTGTATGTTGCTAGTACACTTCCAGCTTGGGAGAGATAAAAAGTCTAAATTCATCACCTCTAAAAAAATGGAAAAGTACTTCAAAGGAAAAGTGAAGGGTAAAAAAAACTCCAAAGAGGAAGAAAGGAAGGTACTGGGAAGTTGGAGTGTGAGAGAACATGATATAAGGTAGAAATACAATTCACAGTATTTCAGAGGTAAAAAAAGTCCTGATAGGCCATTTAGACTGCATCATACCTGAAAAAAAGATCTCTTCTACAACTACATGTTACCTGGTCCTTTTTAGTCTGCTTAAATAATTCAATTCAGCAAACATTTATATAATAGTGTAAGGAACTGTGCTATGCTTTGGGGATACATAGACCAAACAGAGATGATGCCTACCCCTTTTGAGATTATAATCTACTAGGTTGATGTGACATATACACAAATAAGTAATTTGAGGAGGGAAAAGGCACTGGGAAATGGAGATGGTCATGATCAAAGAAAGCTTACATTTTTGTCTTTTAATTTTAATTTTTTCTTATCCAAATTTGACAGATACTGATAAAAATGAAAATTTCCATAAACAAGAAGAACGTAAAAAAGAAAATTGGTTATCTGGAGGACAGATTGGACAGGATTAAAGACATTTAATCAAGTGGATATTTCATTAGTTTATGTGGAAAGTGATAAGACCTGAGGATTTTGTTTTGAAGATATCTGACAAGATTTGAAGCACTTCTCTTGGAAAGTATTCATGGATCTTCAAAGAGGAAACAGTTTCTCTTGACATAAGAAATGATGAGACTCCATCAGTGACATGTAGAGAGAGGCTATCCAAGACTGGTGAAAAGAAGAAGACTCAGACATATCTTTCTTTTATCAAATATTAATATTTCCCCAATGATTCTATCTTGATGTAAATCATGGAACAAAGAATAGAAATTTCAGATAACTTCAAGATAACTTGAGCGATGCTTTAGGGCATAAGTGAGTAGAAATACATTATTATTAATGATTTGTATGGTGGAAATGGCATAAAAGATATCATTTAGGAAATATGTGACTAGAAAAGAAAGTGTTCTTGTTATAAGGTAAGAAGAAGGAATAACACACAAACCAGACAAATCTTTCAATGTCCCCATGAAATATTCCTAGAGATAGGCCAGTAAATTGATTTAATCTTTTATGGAGAATTTATGAAAGGGCATGGACAAGAAATATTCAAGAAGAGAAAAGTGAAGAAGGGTTGTAGTCTTCTTCACTAGATGGAATAACCCTATCAAATTGATCTCTGATGCATTGAAGTGCAAATGAAGGAAATATTATTAAATAAAATATGGATATTGCTTTAGGAATATCAGATCACAGATATAGAAGGAGAGGAGACTTTGGTGGTCATTTAATATGATCCTCTCTTTTTATACATGAGAAACTGAGTCTCAGAAGGGCTAAGTGGCTTGCCCAATGTCACACAGAAAGAGACAGATCTGGGGGACCTTCACCCCAAATCCTCTGAATCCAAATCCAGTATTCCTACCATTTCAGCCAGTTGGTACCAAATATCATTGGTTGTGGAGACAGAGAGAGTCATACTTATTAATACAGATGAACTGAGGAAAATTAATATTGAATTCTAATCATTTCTATATGAAACTCTTCTTAAACCTTGGGTTTTGAAGTCAGACAATTTCCAAGCTAAAGTCATTTACTCCCAGGCCTGAAGGCATTTCAGCTACCTTTTGTCAGAAGAGGGTGGAGACCTGCCCTTTATTTATCTATAAATAAAAACTCCCTTGGGAAATTGGCAAATTCTAGCTGTTAGGCTGAGCAGCCATGTTGAATTGAATTAAAAAGTAGAGTTGCTGGCCATGGGGCAGATTATGCTGACATCTTCTGGGTCACAGGAAGAACATACCTGTTTTATAATGAAGTAACAAGGGAAGAGTTGATTCTAAGACCACCTCCACAATGGCTGTTGACCAATAAGAGATATCTTGAGGTGCTAGAGGAGAACTGAGTAGTGAGCTCAAAAGTGGTACTAGAGGAAGGAAGGTCTCTTTTATCTTTTTATTTGGGAAGTAGAAACAATTGACCAGATTAAGATGTTTTGACCAGCCCATTAATAAATTAATTTAAAATGAAAAAATATTACCTCTCAAAAATTTCAATTGTTATAGAACTCAAACAAATTGAATGAGGTTAAGAGGAAGACATAACTTTGTCTTCATGATGCTAAATGGAACAATCTATAAGTATGGTGAAGTTTGGGATTTTGAGGTCTGTGGCAAGGAGTTTATTAGGAATCTTTTGATGAGACCATTCTAGGTAGAAACTTCTCTGAGAGAGCCAACAACTAAAAGCCCATGCCAAAGGTAAGAAGAGTGAGATATGTCATTCAAATGGGTCCAATAATATTACTTACAGTGGAGAGTTGTTGTGAGGGTCCAATGAGGTAAAATATAAAGTGCTTTGCAAATATACTTATTTTATTATTATTATTATTATTTGATGGAATAGAATGACCACAAAAACAGGAAGCAGGAAATTGGAATCTAGTCTCAGTTCTGCCACTAATAAAATGGATGGCCTTGAGGAATAACTGTAGCTCATAATTATATAATACTTTAAGACTTGCAAAAGTCTTTATTTATGTATCAGGACTGTGCCCATGTCTTAGACACTTGTGGGAAAATAGCTCAGCACTTCTTGAGGTGAACTCTAATCTAATCCCTGATATACTATTGATTATCTAAGTTTAGATTGATCCTTATAATAAGCCTATGAAATTTGTGCTATTATTATATCCATTTTACTGATGAGAAAACAGGCTCTGGGAGGTTTAATGATTTGCAGAGACTCATGTAGCTATCAAATGTCTGAGGTGGGATTAAATACAAGTTTTCTGACTCTAAATGTAGAGCCCTCTTATACTGTATTGCTTCTTAGCCTCTCTAGATCTCAGCTTTTACTTCTGTGAAATGGAGTTAGACCAGAAGATTTCTCTCTCTCTTCTCTTGCTCCTCCATTTTTGAAATTCTATGATATTATGATTCCAATATCATAAGAACTCATATAATTCTTATAAGCAACTGTGGAATGTGTCATAATTGAGATGTTTATTACATGAGAAATTGTTTCTAGTGAGCATGGAAATGTTTATTCTCAATGGCATATTTTTACCTTAACATCTTTTAAAATGAACATTATCTCATGTAAATACCTGTGATAGCAAGCATCGTCTTTGGCCATTAAAAGAATATGACTGCTTGGTACTAGTAGGCTCTGCAGAATATCCTTGAACTCATTCAAAGTCTGATTAAAAACAATTTATGGCACCTCTGCTACCTTAGCATTTATACTGTATTAAACAATTAAAAATAATATTTATTTTCCCCTCATTTTAATACTAGTCATTATGATGTATGAAGCTATCCCAGAAAGGGAAGAAGGTCAGATGAGTGTGGAAAGGTTTCACAATGTAGGCAGGATCTATAAGTATAGTGACCTCCTTGCTCTTTCCCCAACTTGGTAGTGGATGTACCCCAGATCTTCAATACTCCCTTTCCTCATCTCCATATTCTGGTTTCCTTGGCTTCCTTCAAGTTTTAGCTGAAATCTTGCTCTTCCAAGTTCCCTTTAATGTTAACCACTTCCCTCTGAGATTATATCTAATTTATCCTTTCCATATCTTCTTTGTACATAGCCATTAGCATGTTATTTCCTCTATTAGATTGTAAACTCCTTTCTTTGTAGCCTAGTTCTCAACACAGTGGCTTTGTAAAGGTGAAAATGAATGGTTGGACAATAATTTTATGAAATTATGTGGTTGCCAATATTTATTATATCTCAAGTTAGTAATTTATTTACAAAATAGAGTGGAAACAATAAAGTAGAGAAATGTGAAGGGGATAGAAAAGTTATCTATACTATCTTAATCCATGCAGAGATTAATTAGCTCTCAACCAGAAAGGCTGGTAGTGAGTAATCACTAGGCCTCCTCCAAGATGGAAGCTAATCTCTCCAGAAACTAGGAATGGAGTCAGCCTTTCACTCACCCCACAAAGTAGTTCAGGAGCCAGAGTCCAAGTTAAAGCCGCTCCAGGCCCACAATCCAAGAAAAAGTCTCTAGCTAAGCTCCCTCTAAGACTTTCTCCATTTAGGAGACTATCTCCAAAAGACTGACTCAAGCTGAAGGATTTGTGGCTTTTTATGGTGATTTCTTGTCCCTGCCCCCTCTTCACAGGGGCCAAACACAGTTTCCAAATTGTTTAGCACTGCCTAAGGGCAGTGTTTGTGGGAACCGGTTCTCACCTTTTGGAGGGGTGAATACTCATCAAAAGGGTTCACAGATTCCTGGTTGATTGAGTTTCTGAAAGTATATATAGGATTCACAAGTTTGGAACTGAGTTAAAAGGGTGGAGCTCTCTAACTAAGTGACCAGTAAGTACCTTACCAGCTTCTCACCTAGTACTAAGTAGGGTATTCAATCTTTTGTTGATTCAATTAAAAAATAGAAAAAGGAGAGTTAATCCTATCTTCACAATCTAAGTAGGGGTACTTCAAGTTAGTGTTAACTCAAAATAGACAAAGGGAATAAAGGATTCCCTTTCACAAATGTAAACTCAGAGAGAACAAAGAATTCCCCTTTACAATTTGCACATAGTAAATGCTAAATAAATACTTGTTGACTTGAAGACTTTTCTGAGAATTTCTGATTTTCATGAAATTAATGAATTTTTTTCATCACTTTTGTTATATTGTATACAGTATAGGGACTCCTAAAGGACTCAGTGTATAGAGAATCAGATCTAGAGTCAGAAGAAGATTCATCTTCCTGAGTTCAAATCTGGCTTTAGATACTTACTAGCTGTGTGATCCTGGACAAGTCACTTAACCTTGTTTGCCTCAGTTTCCTTCTGTGCAAAATGAGCTGGACAAGGAAATGGCAAACCACTCTAATATTTTTGCCAAGAAAACCACAAATAGGGTCATGAAGTGTTGGACATAGCTGAAATGACTGAACAACAAATATAATATAGATTTTATTCTGGCCAAATATAAGATTATCTGCTGGTTATATCATGTATCTGCATATCATTTTATTCTTAAAAGTCTAATTATTCTTGAGGCCAAAAGATTTGTTTTGGCAGATGTATTGTTTACATAGGTCTAATACTACTTCATAATAATTCTTAGTATTCTGGGAGCATGCCAAGAGAACAGCTTCTTTGTTCTCAAGGCTAGTTATCTGTAATTTAAAGATGTCAAAGTGGAGACTAGAGAGAAGGACTTTTAACATTTTTTAGTAAAAATTTTCCCCAGATTACATGTCAATTCAAATTTTCAATCCACATTCTCTCTCTGCCTCCTACTCTACCTCTTCCCCAAATGAAGGTAATATGACATGGGTTGTACATTCATTATCATATAATACATATTTCCACGTTCATCATGTTGTGAAAGAGGACACATATTGCTTTCACTAGAGAAAAGTTCACAGGAGGGAACAAAAGTAAAGAATAGTATGTTTCAATTTGTATTCAGACTCTGCTCATTCTGTGGTGGTGAATAGCCTATTTTGGGCATGAATCTCTTGGAGTTGTCCTGGATAAGATCATGACTTTTTGTAATAGGCTTCACCACAGATAGTAAAATTGATATGACTGCTAAAGATTTATGAAATTTATTATAATAATATAATGTTATATAAAATGTAAAAATATATAAAATATGTATTATAATGTGACATAATATAATAGATTTATTATAGATTAGAATCCTAGACTTACAGAGCTGCAGCTAGAAGAAACCTTAGAGGTTCTGCTTATTATTATTTTAAGTGTAATTTATATTTATTATTTAATTATGTTAAATAATTATCAATAATGTATCACTAATTATATACATTATTTGAATTGAATTAATTGAATTATTAATAAAAATTTCAATATATCCCAAAGATATTGGAGAGATGCTTTGTGGGGAAAAGCAAGTAGTAACACATTGTCAACAGTGATAATATTATTATAATCAGTTAATAATTTATGCATACAAATTTAATTATTATTAATTATTTATAAAGTCCTCATTGTTAGTATAATTTTTTTACTAACGAGGTAACTGAGTCTCAGAAAAGTTATACTTCTTGCTGAATTTGGGTCCTGTTGATAATAAATAGCATAATGAGTTTCTTAACTCCAGGATTTTCTCCAAGATCACCACTCTTCATTTCTTCACAGTGTCTCAAATCCAAAGTGATCTTTTCTTGAGTTTCTTGTTCTTGCTCATTAACAATCAATATCCTTCAGGGTTCCATCTTGGAGTCCATTTTTTAAAGTTCTCACTCAGAGAATTTATCCAAACATGTAATTGCAAACTCTGTTGTGCCAATGTCTTCCCTTTTCAGTAGTTCTGAAATACAATGGTAAAGAAGGGCAAACTAAAGAGAATGCCCCCAACTTCAGCTCTGCTTACCCCCATAATCAAGTCCACACTCACCAGCTGTACCAACACACAGCAAAGAAGAAAAGGACACTCAGCCATCACTTAAAGCCACCCCTGGCCACTCCCTCTCTCACTTCTTATCCATATTCCTCCTTTACTTCTTGATCCCATTGGTTATATAGAGGAGAATAAATCACCCAAGATCACAATGATAATATGTATCAGAGGCAGGACTTGAATTCAGGGATGTCTGACTGAATAAATGTGAAAGACAGAGATGGAATATTTAACAGTACAAGAAAATGTGAATCAGATAAGCCTGGCAGTTTTTATAGACTTCTAAACTTGAATCCAAACAGAAATTTTATCTACTTCTGCTTAACACCCCTCTTTTTTTCCTCATCTAGGATTAATCTTGCAGAAAACTTTATGATTAGAGATGAAGACTTTAAGGCCAGTTTTTAAGGGAATCAAGAAAAGATTTGATTTTTTTTTCAGTCTTATTAATCCTTTCCCCATTTCTTTGAACCCTTTCTAGGTCATTCATTTCATCCCAATTTTAAGCCTACATGAATTGCACAGTATGATCAGGCATGGATGTGTTGTGATTTGCACAGTTAGAGAGATTAGACACATTGATGAGATCACAGATCCTTCAAAGTGTCTAAGAAATGACATGGAACATTTAGAGAGTTTCTTGATGTTGGGGAACCTTCTTTATACTTTGGGTGGGTATCTTGTTAGGTAGGCAGGCAGAGGTCCAGTGTGAAAGAAAACACATGCCAGGCAAAAGAGAGAGATTTAGGTCAGCAGAAAGTCTTGCAGAGGGTAGCAAGTATCATACTTGGGATGGGAATTCAGGGGGCAGTACTTTAGTACTTAGAAATGGAAGAAAGGGCTCTAGAGATGAATGCAGTGCTCTGTGGTATAGTGTATCAAAACAGAGACTCAAGATTAGATGAATAGGACTGGGATATAATACATAAGGCAGTGGCATAGTAGAATGGTGAACTTCACTTTTTTTATTATAATTTAATTAAAATTAATCATTTATATGATTCTCATTATTATTGTTTTACTGATGAGAAAACTGAGACTTAGATTAAATGACTTGCTAAATTTGGGTCTTTGTAGATAAATAAATAATAGAGTCAGAATTTGAACTCAGGGCTCATTTCTTTAAATGACTTGCTAAATTTGGGTCTTTGTAGATAAATAAATAATAGGGTCAGAATTTGAACTCAGGGCTCATTTCTTTAAGTTTACCACTCTTTTCATTTCATCCCAGTGTCCCAAATCTGAAGGGATCTTCTTTTCTTTTGGTGAAAGTATGCCAGGAAGTTGTTTTCAGTCTTGTATTGTTTTACATTTATATTAATGATATTGGTGAAAGATAGGTGTAAGAATAGAGATTTATGACTTTATTGGTTTATGGAACTCTGGGGAGAGGAAACTTTCTCTCATAATGCAGGTTAGAATCTATGTGTCTCACCCAAGATCACATTGATAATATGTATCAGAGGCAGGACTTGAATTCAGGGATGCCTGACTTTGAGGTCAGTTCTCTTTCTACTCCTTTAAGTTGGATAAAGGAAACCTTATCAAAATTTCAGAGTGCATAAGGCTGGGAATAGTAACCAATACATTATATGATAGATTTGCAATAAAAAAAATAAAAAAGAGTTACTAATGGGCTGAATTAAAGTTAGATAAAATTTAATATATATCGAAAGTTTAATAATTGTGCTCTAAGAATGAATTTCAGCAGTATAGAATGTGGGGAGAGGCACAGATAATGCTTAATTTGAAAAAAGATAGGAGAATTTTAGTGAACTGTATACTCCTGAATCACCAAAGTAACATGGTATTCATAAAATCTAATGTAATCTTAGACTGCATGAAGATGCACAGTGTCCAGAACAAAGGACGTTACAGTCCTGCTTTATTCTTTCTTGGTGAGACCCTATTTAGAAAATCATGTTCAGTTCTGGGTCCCAACTTTTAGGAAAAACAGTGACAAAGTAGAAAACTTCCAGGGAAAAGCAATCAAGTTGGTGAGTGGACTTGTAATCATGCCACTTAAGGACTTATTTGAAGGACCTGGGGATGTTTAGAGAGATGAGCGATGACTTTATATATTTGAAGAGCTGGGTAGGCAGTGGCAGAGATGATAGAGTGCTAGGCTTGGAGTCAGGAAGAACTGAGTTCAAATCCAGCAGCCCTAGAACCTACTAGTCATATGATTCTGGACAAGTAACAACACTGTTTGCCTCAGTTTTCTTATCTGTAAAATAAGCTGGAGAAGAAAATGGAAAACTACTTCAGTATCTTTGCTAAGAAAACCACAAATGGCAGCAAGAAGAGTTGGACATAATTGAATTGAGTAAATAGCAACAACATTCTGAAGGGAAATTAGATTTGCCCAGCTCAGACCTAAAGGATAAACTAAGAACAAAGAGTAGAAGCCATAAAGAGGCATATTTTAGACCAGAGTAAGGAAAACAAAATCCTAACAATGAAAGTGGTCTAAAAGTGTGATTAGTTGCCTTGTGAATTTTTAAGCAATGACTAATGATCAAATATCAGGAATATTGAAGAGAAGATTAGTGTTTTCTTTTTACATTTGACTAGATGATTTTGAAGTCACCTCAGTCTCTGAGATTCTATGATTGGCTGGCTGCAGAAAGTGTATCCCTATTGGTATCACTGAATAAAAGTAGAAATTAAGTCACAAATGTGTCTGTGTATGGTGTTATTTCTATACTAAAGAGAGCACAATAATTTGTTTCTCAGCAGATCTTAAAGGTGGTCAAGACTGAATACATCACTCTCCTTGGCAGAATTTGACCTATTAATCCATCTGACAGAGAAAAGGTAGAACTGATTGAATTCTGGAGATTAAAGAATGGGTCTCTGTAACCTGGGGAAGGAGGTCTCTAGATAAAGACTTTGGGGAGCTGTCCTTGGTGGTATAGTTTAGAACATATGCTTGTTTATGTTTCTATACACACATATGCACATGAATAGTGCATATAGGTTTATATGCATCAATTTATATGCAGTCATATACACACATACATATATAAATGTGTGGAAGGATAGGCAATGATAAATAAGAGTCAATATGTGAATAGATCTCAGATAGAGATTCTAATAATTACCTTGTTGGTAATACTTCATGAAAGTGTTTCCAAAAATAAAGAAAAAGGAGTCATCTGTTCATAGATTTTCAAAGCAGCCTGATTTGTCATCACACGAAAGAGGAAAAGCTTACTAAATGTCCAAAAACGGGGGAATGCTTGAATAAATTATGTTACATTACATGTGAATGTAATGGAATACAATAATGCAGTCAAGATGGACAAGTATGAGGAATAAAAGGAAATGTGGAATGACCTATCTTCAATAACACAAAGGATGAAAAGCAGAACCCCAAAGAGTATACATTAGCTCTTACTAAATAAGTGGAATGGATGGACAAACAACCCTGATAAAGACATAGAGAGAATGACTGAGAAGTTGTTATGACATTTTATGTATCTAAATTCATTAACTTAAATGTAAATAGTTGCAAGGCAAATTTAATTAGATGTATTAATGCTTGATATTAAATGTATATGAAATCATTTACCAAAACAAATTAATAGATTTAGAACACTAAAGCTTTACTCTAGGGTTGAAAAAGTCATTTTCTCAGGTACTATAAGAGAGAAAATGGGAAAAGAAAGGACATATATGAAAAAGTCTGATGGTTTTCATGTACTTCAAACTTAATCTCAGTTAACTAATATGATTCAAGGTTGCATGGAAAGGCATAGTGTCCAGGATAAGAGATAGTTACTATTTCTCCTGTGTTCAGGCCATATCTGGTGGACCGTGCTTTATTCTGGTAACATGACTTTAAAAGACCATAGACTTAGAGGTGGAAGAGATCTTATTTCAAATCTTATAATTTTTAAATGAGGAAATTGAGATCCAGAGAGTTTAAATGATTTACCCAAGATCATACAGGTCAAAGTTGCAGAGTCAATATTTGAATTGAGGCCTTCTGATGCAAAAACTGGTACTCTTTTTGTTGTACCGTGCTACATTTTTTTCAAACAAAGATATAAGTAACTTAGAATGTTCCGATATTAGGATAATTTGTATTAAAAAGACTGTCATATGATGACTTTTGATTGTTTGAAAGAATTGGGGATGTCTTTAGCCCATGGAAGAGAAACCCTCAAAGGCACAGGATAGCTGTTTTCAAGTATTTGAAAAGTGGTCATATAGAAGAGGGATTAGACTTGTTTTGCCTGGCCCTAGTGAGAGAATGATGAACCATGGATGGAAGCCAATAAGAGTCAGACTTTGGCTAAGAGTCAAGAAAATCTTCCTATTATACATGTCACAAAATGTAAAAATAACATTTTCTTTATCTCCAAACTTTGCTCTCTTTCCTAACTTTCCTATTTCTATTAAAAGCACCAACTAGTGATTGAGCTTTACAATCATATCATCATTCTGAATTCTTCCCTCTCCCTTTAAATTTCCAAAGAATCAATTGCCAAGTCTTGTCAATTCTACCTCCATGATATCTCCATATGCAACATCTCTCTACACATATAGTTATTGCCCTTGTTCAGGCTCTCATCACTTCTTGAGATTGCCATGTCTCTGCTTGCTATATTGCTGTAACTTAATATTGTTTCTGAGCTATTCTAATTTCTTTGTAGTGTTAATTGTTTTTTACTGGTTAAATTTCTCTAGGAGATTATGATAGACTCATTTGTAATAGGAAAAAAAGCATTGGATTTGGAATAAAAAAAGCCTATGTTTGAATCTTTGCTTTGCTACTTATTCACTCTAAGAAGGGAATTCTAAGCCTGGGATTCATGAATGATTAAAAAAATTGTAACTAGGTTTCTTTCCTACTTTGTGTAATTTACTTCATGCATTTAAAAAATATTATTCTGAGGATTTGTAGGAGGTCCATGACACGAAAAAGGAAAAGGACATCTTGGCTAGGAAGTCAAATTGGCAGAATAGCAGAAAGTACAGCAAATCTCTCCTTCAATTCTCACCAATATTACCTTTAAATGGATCTGGAAAATGTATCAGACTGTGTCCTGGTGGAAATCTGACTATAAAGTTACAGTGAGTCATTTTTCTAGCACAAGATGGTATAAGAAATCAGAAAGATCTGCAGATAGTGGAGATAGGTCTGATCAAGAGCATACTACACAGAACATTCCAGTGTTGGGAGAGACTATACATTGAGGCAAGAAGAGGTCCCTGATCCAGCACAAAGGAATATTCATTTGTCTAGGATGCAGTAATAGGTGTCAACTGACAGGTTTCATGTTCATTATTCACTATTGGTCATTAAACCAGGCCAGACTAAAGAGTGGTCTTGTCCCTACTGACGGCATTTCAAGATGCTATTCAGCTGAGTGCCCAAGACTGTGTACCCAACAAGAAGCAAATTAAGAAGCAAACATTGTATGTAATTCAGATTCTAAGGTAGACTATGGTCTCCTTTCCAGCTTCTAGTGAAGATTGAAGTATTTAGGAAGATAACTAGTGCTGATATTCCAGACCAAAAGGAAACCTATGGTTCTGCCACTCTAAACCAGCAGAATTTTTCAGTTGACATTGTGCTTTTTTTATCTTTTTTAAAAAATTAATTTATTTAGTCAATTTAGAACATTATTACTTGGTTATAAGGATCATATTCTTTCTCTCCCTCCCCTCCTCCAACCCTTCCTGTAGCTGACGTGCAATTTCACTAGGTATTGCATGTGTCCTTGATCAAAACCTATTTCCATGCTGTTGATGTTTGCACTAGGATGTTCATTTAGATTCTACATCCCCAATCATATCCCCATCGACCCATGTAATCAAGAAGTTGTTTTTCATCAGTGTTTCTACTCCCACAGTTTTTCCTCTGGATGTGGATAGTGTTCTTTCTCATAAGTCCTTTCAAGTTGTTCAGGATCACTGCATTGCCACTAATGGAGAAGTCCATTAAGTTCGATTGTACCATAGTGTATCAGTCTCTGTGTACAATGTTCTCCTGGTTCTTCTCCTTTCACTCTGATTCAATTCCTGGAGGTTGTTCCAGTTCCCATAGAATTCCTCCAGTTTATTATTCCTCTGAGCACAATAGTATTCCATCACTAACATATGCCACAATTTGTTCAGCCGTTCTCCAATTGAAGGGCATCCCCTCATTTTCCAGTTTTTTGCCACCACAAATAGCACAGCTATAAATATTCTTGTAAATGTCTTTTTCCTTATAATATCTCTTTGGGGTACAAACCCAGCAGTGCTATGGCTGGATCAAAGGGCAGACAATCTTTTTATGCCCAAACCCTTTGGGCATAGTTCCAAAATGCCCTACAAAATGGTTGGATCAATTCACAAGTCCACTAGCAATGCATTAATGTCCTGGCTTTGCCACATCCCCTCCAGCTTTTATTACTTTCCATTGCTGTCATGTTAGCCAGTATACTAGGTGAGAGGTGATACCTCAGAGTTGTTTTGATGTACATTTCTCTGATTATAAGAGATTCAGAACAGTTTTTCATGGGCTTATTAATAGTTTTGATTTCTTTAACTGAAAATTGCCTATTCATGTCCCTTCCCCATTTACCAATTTGAGAATGACTTGATTTTTTTTTTGTACAGTTGATTTAGCTCTTTATAAATTTGAGTAATTAGACCTTTGTCAGAGGTTTTTATTATGAAGATTGTTCTCAATTTGTTGCTTCTCTGCTAATTTTGGTTGCATTGGTTTTGTATGTACAGAAACTTTTTAATTTGATGTAATCAAAATTATTTATTTTTCATTTTGTGATTCTTTTTCTAGCTCTTGCTTGGTTTTAAAATCTTTCCTTTCCCAAAGATCTGACATGTATACTATTCTGTGTTCACTTCATTTACTTATAGTTTCCTTCTTTATATTCAAGTCATTCACCCATTCTGAGTTTATCTTGGTGTAGGGTTTGAGATATTGATCTAAACCTAATCTCTCCCACATTGTCTTCCAATTTTCCCAGCAGTTTTTGTCAAATAGTGGATTTTAGTCCCAAAAGCTGGGATCTTTGGGCTTATCATAGACTGTCTTGCTGAGGTCACTTACTCGTAGTCTATTCCACTGATCCTCCTTTCTGTCTCTTAGCCAGTACTAAATTGTTTTGATGACTACTCCTTTATAGTATAGTTTAAGATCTGGGACTGCAAGTCCTCATTCCTTTGCATTTTTCTTCATGATTTTCTTGGATATCCTTGACCTTTTGTTCTTCCAAATGAACTTTGTTATGTTTTTTTCCTAATTCAGTAAAAATGTTTTTTGGTAGTTCAATGGGTGTGGCACTAAATAAGTAAATTAATTTGGGTGGGATTGTTATTTTTATTATGTAGCTCATCCTACCCATGAGCAATTGATGTTTTCCCAATTGTTTAGATCTAGTTTTAATTGTGTGGAGAGTGTTTTGTAGTTGTGTTCATATAGTTTTTGTGTTTGTCTCGGCAGATAGATTCCTAAGTACTTCATATTGTTTAGGGTGATTTCAAATGGAATTTCTCTTTCTATTTCTTACTGTTGAGATGTGTTGGAAATATAGTGAAATGCTGATGACTTATGTGGGTTTATTTTGTATCCTGCAACTTTTGCTAAAGTTGTTGATTATTTTGACTAGCTTTTTGGTTGATTCTCTAGGATTCTTTAAGTAGACCATCATATCATATGCAAAGAGTGATAGCTTAGTCTTCTCATTGCCTATTTTAATACCTTTAATTTCCTTTTCTTCTCTAATTGCTACAACTAGTGTTTCTAGTACAATGTTAAATAACAGAGGTGATAATGGGCATCCTTGTTTCATTCCTGATCTTATTGGGAAGGCTTCTAGTTAGTTTATCCCCATGGTGGATGACGTTTGCTGATGGTTTTAGATATATACTGTTTGTTATTTTTAGGAAAGGCCCTTTTATTCCTATGCTTTCTAGTGTTTTCAATAGGAATGAGTGTTGTATTTTGGAAAAGGCTTTTTCTGCATCTATTGAGATAATCATGTGATTTTTTTTTTTTGGTTTGCTTGTTAATATGGTCAATTATGTGGATAGTTTTCCTAATATTGAATCACCCTTGCATTCCTGATGGTCTGTATTTTTCTTTCTCTGTTTTTGACCTGCCTGGCTTTGGAATCAGTACCATATTTGTGTCGTAAAAGGAATTTGGTAGAACTTCTTCTTTGCTTATTCTGTCAAATACTTTGTATAATATTGGGATTAGTTGTTCTTTGAATGTTTGATAGAATTCATTTGTGAATCCATCTGGACCTGGGGATTTTTTCTTATGGAGTTCTTTGATGACATTCAGTTTCTTTTTCTGATATAGGGTTGTTTAGCTAGTCTATTTCTTCCTCTTTTAGTCTAGGCAGTTTATATTTTTGTAAATTTCACTCATATCACCTAGATTGCCATATTTATTGCCATATAATATGGGCATAATAGTTTTTAATAATTTCCTTAATTTCTTCTTCATTAGAGATGAGTTCTCCCTTTTCATCTTGGATACTGCCAATTTGATTTTCTTCTTTCCTTTTTTAAATTAGATTGACCCATACTTTGTCTATTTTATTTGTTTTTTCAAAGTATCAGCTCCAAGTCTTATTTATTAATTCAGCAGTTCTTTCACTTTCATTTTTATTAATTCCTCCTTTGATTTTTAGGATCTCTAATTTAGTCTTCTGAGGATTTTTAATTTGTTCACTATCTAGTTTTTTAATTGCATGCCCAATTCAGTGACCTCTGCCCTCTCTAATTTGTTAATATATATGAACTCAAGGATATAAATTTCCTCCTGAGTACTGCTTTGGCTGCATCCCACAGATTTTGAAAGGAAGTCTCATCATTATCATTTTCTTTGATGAAATTATTAATTGTTTCTCTGATTTGTTCTTTAACTAACCAATTTTGGAGAATTGTATTATTTAATTTCCAATTAATTTTTGATTTGCCTCTCCATGTACCCTTGCTAATTACTATTTACATTGCATTGTGGTCTTAGAAGTTTGCATTTATTATTTCTGCTCTTTTGCACTTGTTTGCAATGTTTTTATGTCCTAGTACATGGTCAATCTTTGTGAATGTACCATGTGCTGTTGAAAAGAAGGTATATTCCTTTTTGTCCCTATTTATTTTTCTCCACATCTCTACAAACTAATTTTTCTAAGATTTCATTCACTTCTCTTACCTCTTTCTAATTTACTTTGATTTATCTGGCTCTGATAGAGGAAGGTTTAGGTCTCCCACTAGTATAATTTTTCTAGCTATTTCATCCTTGAGCTCCACTAGTTTCCCCTTTAGAAATTTGGATGCTATGCTATTTGGTGCATACATGTTGAGTATTGATATTTCCTCATTGTCTATACTACCTTTTATCAGGATATAATTACCTTCCCCATCATCTCTTTTAACTTGATCTATTTTTACTTTGGCTTTGTCAGATATCATGACTGCGACTCCTGCCTTCTTTTTATCAGTTGATGCCCAATAGATTTGGCTCCATCCTCTGACTTTTTTCCTATATGTATCTACCTTCCTCAAGTGTGTTTCTTGTAGACAGCATATGGTTTCTAATCCACTCTGCTATTTGCTTGTATTCTATGGGTGAGTTCATTCCATTCACATTCAGCATTATGATTAATAGCTATGCATTTTCCAGCATTTTGATTTCCACTCCTAGTCCTGCCTTTTCTCCTTTCATTATTTCCTTCTACACCAATGTTTTGTTTTTAATCAATCCCCCTAATTCCCACCCCATTTTACTTTCCTTTCTACCCCCTCCCTTCTTATTCCCCTTATTTTCTTTACAGTCTTTTTAAACTCCCCCTCCCCTTCTCCCTCCCTTGTACTGCTTCCCTCCCCACCAGTCCATTTGTTACCCTTCTACTTCCCTATACGGTGCAAATCAATTCTCTGCCCCATTGTTCTTCCCTCTTTGAGTCAATTTCAAAGCACATGAGAGTTGAATATTTCCTATCTCCAACCTCTTTACCCTTCCAGTGTATTGATGTTCTTCCCCCTCCTGCCATGAGCTTCTTTGTGACATATAAATTTACCCCCTTTTGTTTCTTTCCCCATTTATTTTAGTATTAATCTCTTTTTTTAGCTCTAGTTGTATGTGTGTGTGTGTGTGTGTGTGTGTGTATTTATGCAAACATATCTATATACATATTTATGTCTTGGCATTTCATCCTATACAGTTTGTCACTCTTCCCTCTACGTATAATTCCTCTAGCTACCCTGGTGATAGTAACAATTTTTAAGAGTTACTAATAGCCTCTTTTATTATAGGGATACATATCATTTACCTTATTGGGTCTCTTTAAAAAAAGTTGTTTTTTTATTTTGTTTTGTTTTTCTTTTTTTCCCTCTTTCTTATTTACCTTTTGATGATTCTTTTGAGTTCTGTACTTGGGCATCAAATTTTCTGTTCAGGTCTGGTCTTTTCTTTACAAATGCTTGGAATTCTTCTATTTTGTTAAATGACCATACTTTTCCATATAAGAATATAGTCAGTGTTGCTGGGTAGTTGATTCTTGATTGTAGACTTAGTTCCCTTGCTTTCTGGATTATCATATTCCATGCCTTTTGGTTCTTCAGTGCATATTTAGCCAGATCCTGTATTATCCTCACTGTGGTTCCATGGTATATGAATGACTTTTTCTTAGCAGCTTGTAATATTTGTTCCTTGGTCTAACAGTTCTTGAATTTAGCTATAACATTCCTGGGTGTTGTCATTAGGGATTAAGTACAGGAGGTGATCTGTGGAATCTTTCAATCTCCACTTTTCCATCTTGTTCTAGAATATCAGGGAAGTTTTCTCAGATAATTTCCTGTAGCATGATGTCCAGGCTGTTTCTTTTGTTATGGTTTTCCGGTAGACCAATGATACTTAAGTTGTTTCTCCTAGAATGATTATCTACCTCTTCTGTTTTGTGAATGAGGTGTTTCATATTTTCCTCAATTTTTTCATTCTTTTGATTTTGTTTTATAGTGTCCTGCTGCCTTGTGAAATCATTTGCTTCTAGTTGTTGTATTCTGGTTTTTAAAGACTGAATTTCATCCCTGGCTTTTTGGTCATCCTTCTCTTTCTGGTCTGATTTTCTTTGGAGGTCATCTTTCATCTTCTCTGCCTCAATTTTAATTTTCTTTGCCTCATCTTTCGTCTCCTTTGCCTCATTTTCAAGCTGATTAATTTTGGCTTTCAAGACACTGTTTTCTGTTTCCAGATGACTTATCTTGCTTTTAAAATTCTTTTCTCAGTTGTCTTCAGCCTCTCTTAATAGTACTTTGAATTGTATTTTGAGTTCTTCTAAAGCCTGTATCCAATTCACTGGGGTTTCTGTTTTATTTTTTTGTTGTTGTTGCTTGATGTTCCCTCATCCTTCTCTGTTCCATTTGCTCTTTGTTCATTGCCTGTATAGAAACTGTTGATTGTAATTTCTTTTTTCTTTTTCTCTTGTTTGCTCATATTTACCTCTTCTTTATTCCCTGCAGTTGCCTGCCCTCTTGCTCCTCTCATTTTTTTGTTGGATCTTTGATTTGGGGCTTTTCTGTCAGTCTGATTCACCCTTGGAGATTAGTCAGCAAATCTCTCAGTATAGTCTGTGGGGGAGGGGTATTGGAGCTTGAGCTTTCCTACCCTCTGAAGGCTTTGATGGGATTAAGTCCAGCTGGGTTGAGCTGCATGTGCCCTGAGGCCAAAACCTGGGAAGGAGGGCAATATGGAGTTTCTCTGCTGCCACAACTAGGCTGCCTGCCCTGAGCTCTGTGCTTCTTTTCCAACTGCTTTCCCAACAACTATGCTCGATGCTCTGAGCCCAGTACAGCTTTGCCCACAAGGTACTTCCTCCAGACAAGCACCCTTGTCTGCCCAGTGGTTTTGGCTGCCACTAGAGGCTTAGTGCTCTAGGTGGGAGAGGGGTCCCGGGGCCTTCTTTCTTCCTTCCCCTTAAATCTGAGTGTTCTCGAAATAGATGTCATTCATAAGTCAAAGTTATCTTCCTGGTGCTTTGTTTATATTCATCATGAATAAGTGAAAGGAAGATGACCAATTGTCCAATGAAATAGTCTTTGGAAGCATAATGAACAATTTTACAATTTTGCCAACTCCTCTTTTTTCTCTCTGAGGAAGAGAAACTGATAACTATTTCTGCATTTACTTTCCATCTTTACATTACTGCCCTTGATCTTCTCACCAGCTTCTGTGCTTCCAGGACCAGGAGCCATGTTCCAAAGGAAATAATCCATTCCTCTCTAGAACTCCTGCCCTAGGGTCCCACCCTGGTTGTTGAGTACCTCATGTAGCTCACTATATCCAGATGAATTCCAACCATGGTTCATTTGACTCCCTAGACATCTTCATATCAGTCACATTGTTGACATGTGTGTCCTTCCTACTCTTTCCAGTTCTGGAACCAAAGTTAAATCAATACTATTATTGCTCAGAAAACATGCCAATCTACTTCATGATCACTATACTCACCATCCCTGTAACTTGTTAAACCAAATACTCCTTCCCTAACATCCCTCCTCCATATGTGATGTTTCTCCCATTGGAATATAACACCTTCAGGATAGGGGCCGTTTTTGTTTTTGTATATTTTCTCCAGAGCTTAGCACAATGCTTTGCATATGGTAAGTACTTAATAAATAAATGTGTTTTTTTCTTTTTAAAATTCATTCATTTATTCATTCATTCAACTGCATCTTTATGTCTTCTAATTTCAGTTATGGCAAGAATGTCAATAAAGACATAGCTCAGTTCTTCTAAATGAATGTTAGCACATTTTTATTGGACAAAGATTATACAATAAAAGGCATCAGCAATTAAATTAATGTTTGCAGACAATTTAAAAACTGATTCTTAACAATCTCCAATTCCATTTTACTTCTACTCTGCCTCAATTCCTGTGGAAACAGAATAGTAATATGCAGGATTGAGTAATGTTCAGTATTTGTATTTATTTTATGACTTACTAGGATAAAAATGTTATTTCTTGGTGGCAAATTATCAGGAATGAGTATCTCTGTAGTTAGTCCTTGCACAGCAGACACAGACCATTTCTAGACCCATACTCAAAGCTTTTTTCCTACTTGGAAAAACATGCCCAAGTTTGGGATCCACTGGAATAGACTTTCAGATCCCAGAATTACTCCTATGCCATGATGAGGCATCAGAAGAGAAAAATGTTGAGATGAAATATATTCTAGGAGAATTATACTTACCAATATTTGAGGCAGGTGAGGCTCAGAGAGATTAAATAATTTTCTCAAGGCCACATAGTAGTAAATGGTGGACCTGGGACTCATAGTGAAGTCTTTTGATAATAAATCCATTGATTTTTCTAGTTATTGAATCATTTTAGTCCTGTCCAACTTTTTGCAACCCTTATTGGGGTTTTCTTTGCAGATAATAGAGTGGCTTGCCATTTCTTTCTCCAGCTAATTTTCTGAAAGAGGAACTGAAGCAAATAAGGTTAAGTAATTTATCCAGGGTTACAAAGCTAGTAAGTGTTTACAGCTGGATTTGAACTCATGAAGATGAGGCTTCTTGATTCCAGGTCCAGTGCTCTATGCACTGTGCCTCGTAGATTTTTCTAGGACATCATAACAAGGCCCAATGATGTCATTTGTGCATGTATGTGTACACACATAACCAATATTTATTGAGTTACCATGACTGCAAAGCCCTGTGCTATATAGAATTTTAAAAAGTAAACACAAGAATTTCTAGGAAGTAATACAGAATTATGTTTTCCATTTTCAAAAAAGTTGCTTGTTATTTCATTAAATATAATTTTTAATGGTAGAAATAATGAAATGTTCAAAAACTACTAATCTATTTGAAATGAAAGGAAAAATCTGTTGAATTCTTAATAAAGTACTACTAAAATAAAAAAAAATATGTCTTTCCACAGAAGACAGACATTTGCCTCTAATAGCCATTGCCTTAAAAATCATTTTTTCGCTACTCACAGAATTCAAGAATTGTAGAATTCTAGAGCTACAAAGAACCTAGAAATTTTCCCATTTTACAGATGAGTAAGAAGAGACTTATTTCTCATCAGGATTGAAAATTTAAACAAACTAATTAGTGGTCTCAAGTGGTCTCTTAAATTTTATTTAAGCAATGTATTTCAAACCCATTGAGTACACACATGCCATTGAGGTGTTTGTTACTGTTTGGCTTTACTTTTATAAGTGAGTCAACATTGAAAAGTTTTCTATCTATTTCTTAAAAAGAAAATCCCAAGTTTCATTTTTTTGTCTTTTGTCACTGGCATTTCTACCTTGTCTTCTTCCAGATTCAATCTGCTCTCTGACAAATAAAAACAAATAAGCAAACACATTTGTCATACTGACTACATCTGATATCATACAGTATTCTATGCTAGCAGTTACCTGATTTTTTCCTGTGAAAGTAGAGGAACATTTAATGACCTGCTTTATAGAACCTTTGCAAACTTTTCAGTTACTCAGAATTTGACTCCCTTTTAGGGATCTTGCTTTCCATTTATATTTCTGTTGTCATTGTGTGTATTGTTTTCTTGTTCCTACTTATTTCATTCTTTATCAGTAATTTCAATCTTTGCATATTTCTTTGAATTCCTCATGTTTATCATTTCCTGCTACACAATAGCATTATGTTGAAATCTCATGATGTCTTCAGTTATTCTTCAGTCACTGAGTACTCTCTTTGTTTCTGGTTCTTTGCAATCAAAAAAGAATATTGCTATGAATTTTTCATTAAATTTAGGACTTTGTTTCTCTCTTTGACTTCATTGATACATATTCCCATTAGTGATATTGCAGATTATGGATAATTTTCTTACAAAATTTCAAACTGATATTCAGAACAAATTCAGAACAAACTTTCAGGGCTTTCAGGGCTGATATCCTTTATCTATCTCTGAAGTTAATTAAATTCATTTCTCCAATTTGTTAATTGGAGCACCTACATGTTACAGAATGTATGAATATGTGGCAGCAACAGAATTTGAGAATGGGCATCATATTTGGTGGATATATAGACAAACAGCATTAATTGGTTGAAACTATGTCCAAAGGGCTATAAAACAATGCATACTGTTTGATCCACTATTACCATTACTAGTTCTATATCCCAAAGAGATTTAAAAAATAGGGAAGGGCATGTACAAAAAATATTTATAGCTGCTCTTTTTGTTGTGGCAAAGAATTGGAAATTTAAGGGATGTCTATCAGTTGGGGAATGGCTGAACAAATTGTGGTATGTGATAGTGATGGAATACTATTGGGATGTAAGAAATGATGAACAGGATCATTTCAGAAAGAACTAGAAAGACCTACATGAACTGATACAGAGTGAAACAAGCAGAACCATGAGAACATTGCATACAATCACAGCAATATCATGGAATTATCAACCATGAAAGATTTAGCTACTCTCAGCAATACAATGATCCAGGACAATTCTGAGGGTTTTATGACAAAGAAAGCTACCAATCTCCAGAGAAAGAACAGTTGGGATAGGAATTCAGATCAAAGCATACAATTTTTCACTTTAGTTTACTTGGGTTTTTATTTTATATAAGTATTCTCTTACAAAAAATGAATGATATGAAAATATGTTTTGCATGATAATACATGTTTAACCTATCAAATTGCTTACCATCTCTGAGAAAGGGGAGAGAAGGGAAGGAAGAAGACACTTTGAATCTTATAACTTCAGAAAACTTATGTGGAAAGTTATTGCATGTAATTGGTAAAATAAAACCTTTACCAAAAAAAAAAAGCATATTAATTGGGGATGGGAAAAATGTGAACAGGATCAGACCTTTATCTGCTATCAATATTTTTATAAAATGGCATCTTAACAAATTTTTACATTAAAAAATGAACAATGTAGGCATACCATTCAGTTGTAGCTAGATGACACTGAATTCATATTTATAAACATGAAGAATATTTGTTCTCAAGACATCCATGTTAGAAACTTTAATTTTTGTCTTTGTATCCCTAGTGCTTAGCACAGTAGCTAAGACATTGCTATTAGTGTTTAGTCATTTATGGTAGTGTCTGATTTTTCCTTAACCCTTTTGGGATTTTCTAGGGTGGTCTACCACTTCCTTCTCCAGCTTGTTTTACAGATAAGGAAACTGAGGTAATCACGATTAAGTAATTTGCCCAAGATCACATAGGTAGTAAATGTCTGAGGCTGTATTTGAACTCACATCTTCTTGATTCCAGGTTCAACACTCTGTCCACTGTACTACCTATCTATCCCAGCTAGGACATAGTACTTAGTATATTTTCATCCAATTGAATTAAATATTACGTATTTTGACTCGATATATAATGGTCAGAAGACATTGTGCCTTCCTACTGCTTGTAGGAATGTTTTTAGATGTATTCTTGAAAACACACTGAAGGAAATGGAAATGTCTTATATACTATCAGATCATAGACTCAGAAATGGAAAGAATCTTCTAGATTCAATTTAGAATCAACAAGTAGAATCTCTTCATTTTCTAGGCAAAAAAACTGAGGTCATAGAGAGATGACTTTATTTGTTCCAAATCTTATAGCTAGTTAATGGTAGTGTAAGGATGTGAATACAGGGTAGTGTGCTTTCTACTATCCTGTACTATTTTACATGATGCTTCCTTTCCTTTGCTGAATCAATTGCTCTTCCTTAATGTGTAATGATAATTATTCTTATAGTGGCTATCACCTTTGCCCTCTAATACTGTAAGAACCATCAGGCCTAGGATGGTCTATTAGTTTGCTTGAGTCATTTTCATTTTGGAAATCAAAACTTTGTCTTTCTCTGGGGTCTTGGGTAAACAGGGTCAGAGAACCATAAACAAATCACCCAATTTGAGAGGTGACAAAAATTAGTTAGTCTAATCTAATTCTCTTATTTTACAGATGAGAAAATGGAAACTCAGAGAAGTGAAGTCACTAAACTATGGGAGACAACACTGACAATGACTGCATGAAGGAATCATGGAATTATGGAAAATTAGAGTTGGACAATTACAGTTCATCTAAATCATATCAGGCCTAAAATATCAATTGCTTTTACGATGCCTCCCAACTTAACCTCTACTTGAAAACCTTGATTGACAGGAGGTGAAGCTTGAATTAGTAGGCATGGCACTAATGGTTACTAGGAGATGAGAAGGTGAAGTGATATGGAAGCAGAAATGGCATTGTCATTATGCTCTCTGAAACTGTGAGTGCCTTGAACTTTTGTTTTGATTGGTAAATATTGAGGATGATCATAGAAGCAACTTTCAAAAGGGAAAGATGCCTTGATTCTGACCGAAAATGTCCTTTCAAAAATGTTCAGGTTCACAATGTTTCTAGAGGTTAGACCTGTTTTTTTCTTGTAATTTTGCTAATATTTTAAATTTCATAAAAGTCAATTTTCATGAATATAAACAATTTTGTAAATTGATTTTTGAAAGTATTTTTCATTTTTCTTCCATTTGTTGTACTTCCATTTTTAGTCATTTAGTTCTTAGTATGTCCATTTTAGCCCTTTGGGATGATTTTGCATAGTTGCATCTCTTCTTCTATTATTTTAGATAACACTGATCATACTCCTCCATCTTTCTTTTTAGCATTTTTTAGATGAATTTATATTCTAAGATAGGTGGGCTTAATTTTTTAATAAGATATTAAAGTATTACTTCTTATTTATTTATTTAAAACCCTTACCTTTCGTCTTGGAGTCAATACTGTGTATTGGCTCCAAGGCAGAAGAGAGGTAAGGGCTAGGCAATGGGGGTCAAGTGACTTGCCCAAGGTCACACAGCTAGGAAATGTCTGAGGCCAGATTTGAACTTAGGACCTCCTGTCTCTAGGCCTGGCTCTCAATCCACTGAGCCACCCAGCTGCCCCCCCTTTTTTAAATATAATTTATTATGGGTAAATGAGAAGTAATACTTAATCTTTAATAAGAATACCTATCTTTAATATGATAAATGGGTTTTGGAACCCATTTCACTCTGGCTCTGTCTCTTACTCTTTGCCTCTGCCTCTCTCTGTTTGGCAAATAAGTTTGTTGTTTGCTGACTAAGGTAATTTTTGGATTCCTTTGGCTGCTTTGCAGTCTTTTTGCGTTAATTTATTTATGTTTATTAAACTTCTGTAAAACATATTATAATGGGGCATAAGATCATAGATACATCTGAGAACTTAGAATTAATAAATTATATATAAGTTTTATTTATTTAACGTTTCAAGTGACCATAGCACTCCAAGATTTCTCTGTGTTTCCACTACTAGTCTGATTCCTTCTTCCCAAATCACAAGAGTTTGGAGAATCTCCTATAGAAAGATGCCATTTTGTTGCAACCCACCCTAGTACTTTGCAGAAGCAAAGCTATGCAATTTCCAAAAACATGCTAGAGACTTTTCCTCCCCTACTTCTTTATAATACAAATTTACATTCTACTAACAAAGAAACATTATTTCCTGTCTTTATGGAAAATATTGACTGCATTGAATAACTATAATCATCAACAAACACAAGCAGAATTTTTGGTAACCTACTGATTGATAAGCTAAAGAGGATCTTTGTTGTTGTTCAGTCAGATCTGACTCTTTGTGACCTCATTTTGAGATTTTCTTGGCAAAGTCATGGGAGTGGTTTGCCATTTCCTTTTCCAGCTCTTTTTATAGACAAAGAACTTGAAGGAAGCAGTCTTTAGTGACTTGCTTAGAGTCACACAAATAATATGTGTTTGAGATCATATTTAAATTTATGAAGATGAGTGAATGGGTTCCTAAGCCCAGTGGTTAATCTACTTCACCACCAAAAAGTATCTAGAGGATATCTAGAGGAGAGCAATTAGAATGGTGAAGGTTCTAGACAAGCTCTGGCTAAAGGAGCTAGAGAAATTTAGCTTGAATTAGAGAAAACCTGGGAAAATTTATATGTCTTCAAATATTTGAAGGGGAAGACTTCTGGGTTAAGATGGTCCCAGAGTAGAAGCAAGGATCTTTCTCTCCTCTCCACTGACCAATATAAAATGCCTCAAAAGGACAAAAACTAAAATCAGATGAGTGAATGGGCTCCACAGTAGGACATAGCATTGAAAGTAGTCAGAGCTTGGGCATTTTCACTCTAAAAGGGGACAAAATTACTTCCAACAAAGTGTGAGCTCATCACTCCTCTCCCATTCTACCTACAGCACCAGACTCAGAGTGAGTGTGGGGCAACCTCTAGGTTCTCAGAGGTCTGGCTGAGGACACCATAGACTTGGGACTCCAGGAGGCTAAGGAAACATAAAAATTGTGTGTGGAGACTGGGCAGAGAGGGCTGCACACAGCAGATACTGAAGAGACTATAAAAATAACCTCAGGGCAAAAACCTTTCCCCGAGCTCAATACAAAGATTGCCACCTTCCTTGCTCAGACTTCTGACCAATAAGGAACAAAGTAATGGTTACCAACACCCAAGAACTACAATACACAACTACCAAAAAAAAAATAAACCCAAGAAAAAACTTGACCCTAGATAATTTTTATGCAGAAAAATTCCAGACTACAGAGGAGACAGCAGAAGATGACAAACAAGTAAACACACCCAAACCTTCCAAAAAAATGGAAATTGGTCACAAACTCTTGAGGAGCTCAGATTTGAGATTATGAACCAAATTAGAAAGATAGAAGAAACTTGGCAAGAAAAGTGGGAAACAGTTCAGAAAGAAAATAACAGTTTAAAAGACAGAAACTTCCACTTGGAAAAAGAAGCCTAGAAATTAAATGAAGTGATAAGCAAATTAGAGACCAGAATTGAACAGCTGGAATCCATGAAAAGCAAGACAGACCAAACTGAAAAGGAAAATCAAAAGATCATAGCTGAAAACCAGTCTTTAAAGACCAGAATTAGGCAAGTAGAAGATAATGATCTCACAAGACAGCAAGAATTAATAAAGCAAAGTCAAAAGAATGACAAAATAGAAGGAAACATGAAATATCTTACTAAGAAGATGACTCACCTGGAAAACTGGTCTAGAAGAGACACTTTGAGAATCATATATCTACCTCAAATATTTTATGGGGATGTTACATGAAGAAGCATCATACTTGTTTTATTTAGCCCTGGATGGCAGAACCAGGAGTATTAGGGAGAAGTTATTAGGAAATAAATTTAGGTTTGGTATAAAAAACCCCTAAACTTCTTATTTATTAGAATTGTCCAAAAGCAGAACGGCATGTCTTAGAGATAGTTGTTTCCCCTTCAATGGAAGGCTCCAAGCAGTGATTATTTAGCTACTTGTTTAAGATGTCATAGTAGTACTTCTTTTTCATGTTGGGTTAGACTCTATAACTGCTGAGTTCCCTTTCCAACTCTCAAAGTTTCTAATTCTTTAATTTAAAGAGGAGACTAGTTCTCTGAATTCCCGATGTCCCCAGACTCTCCTATAATTATAAACTTTCTATAAGACTAGATAATTAAAGGGCCTGAAGAAACTTTAAAAAATCAAATATTGAGAAGGGATCTTATAAAGCCTTTAGTTCAGAGCCTTTACATTATAGAGGAAATGGAGGCCTCACAAGGTCAAATGACTGACCCAAGAAACATAAGTAGCAAGGATTAGAGAGAAGATTTGAATTGAAGTCTTCTCAATCCTGATCCAATTGCCCTTTCCCAGTGTGCCATGATGCCTTGCTCCCTCCTTTTTAAAAATATTTATTTAGGATATTTTTTCATGGTTACATGATTCATGATCCCTCTACCACTCGCTCTCTCTTCCCCCCTTCCAATGCCAACAGGCAATTCCACTGGGTTATACATATATCATTGTTCAAAACCTATTTCCATGATTTTCATATTTGCAGTAGAGCAATTCTTTAATATCAAACCCCTAATCACATCTCCATCCCACTATGTGGTACATCTTCTATTTTTCTAATGCATTTCTGGTTCCATAGTTCTTTCCCTGGATGTGGATAGCATTTTTTCACCTAAATTCCTCTGAATTGTCCTGGGTAATGCATTGCATTGCTGCTGGTAGAAGAGTCCATTACATTCAATTATGCAATAATGTATCAGTCTCTGTGTACAATGTACTCCTGGTTCTGCTCCTTTTGCTCTGCATCAATCCTGGAGGTCATTCTAGTTCACATGGAATTCCTCCATTTCTTTATTCCCTTCAGCATAATAATATTCCATCATCAACAGATACCACAATTTATTCAGCCATTCCCCAATTGATGGACACTCCTTATTTTTCAATTTTCTGCCACCACAAAGAGCACAGCTATGAATATTCTTGTACAAGTCTTTTTCCTTATCTCTTTGGGGTACAAACCAAGCAGTGGTATGGCTGGGTCAAAGGGTAGGCATTCATTTAAAGAACTTTGTGCATAGTTTCAAATTGCTCTTCAGAATGGTTGGACCAGTTCACAACTCCATCAACAGTATATTAATGTCCCAATTTTTCCACATCCCCTCCAACATTTATGGCTTTCCTTTGCTGCCATATTGGCCAATCTGCTAGGTGTGAGGTGGTACCTCAGGTGTTCCCTCCTTCTTACCTCTATTAAACAGAAGAACAACATTCCTCCTGATTAAAAAAATAACATATAATCAAACAGCATTTCAGATATATGGGAATCTACACTCAAAAGCATTTGCAGAAAACAGATTCTATAATTTCTCTTGAGATTTCCATCTAGCAGTAGCAACAATACACATTTACATAACACTTTTCAGTTTATAAAACAACTTCCTTACAGTAGCTTGTGAGCTAGTTAATGTGAGCATCATCCCCATTTTACAGAAGAAAAAAGTGAGACTGGAAGAGATGAGAAAATTTGCCTATAATTAATCCAATTAAGACAAGTCAGAGATGCACCTTGAACCTAAATCTTCTGACTTTAAATTCAAGTCTTTTGCCATTCTTCTTAAATGAATCCTTAAATGAATACCACAGACTTCACTTCACTATACCTCAATTTTCTTAGCTAGTGAATAAAATGCTTACCTGCTTCTGCAAGGTGAGTGGAAATATGAAAAACTAACAGGTAGGTGGAAGAACTAATGAATAACTGCGGAGGACTTTCAACATGTAAATTAATGTATAAATGCTTAATGTTTTCATAAATGCCTTTGCTATAAACTGAGGAGGGTCAGCCTTTTGGAAATATCTCAAAAATATGAAGCCCCTGACCAGGGACGACATGACTTTGCCAAATGAGTACGATATATATGTGTGTGTATATATATATATATATATACACACACATAAGGTAGATTGCAAATATATATAAATACAAATATATACATTAATACACACACAAATAAATACATATGTATACATGCATATAAATATATACACACATATACACATATAAATATATATTCATAATCACACAAACATACACACAAAAATGCACACATAAAACTATATCCATGTATGTAAATATGCATTCAAACATATAAATATACACACATATAGATATACACAGACACATACTAATACATATATAAATATTTATATACACACAAATACACATACAAATAAATACATGTGTATATAATTACATATATGCACACCTATATAAGTACATGCATGCACCATATACACAATATAAATATACACACAAAATATATACACATAAATACACACAAAATATGAACATATACATATAAACATGAATATATTCACATATAAGTACAAATAGACACACACATGATATACACATATGTAAACATATGGATATAAATATACATATATACACACACATAAAATACATACACACATATAAATGCAAACTATGTAAACACATACACATACACATATATATATATATATATATATAATTATGTATGTAGACTTTTATAAAATAGCAACAGGATAATTTTACCAGAGAGATATTTGGTGGAAGCTTTAGAATATAAGCTCTCTCAGCCAGGATAGTATCAAAATAAAATTTTTTAATGTAATATAGCATTAAATAAAGAAGTTCAGTAGATGCTGCAGAATACATATGCTATGCAGATTACCAAGTGATAAAAATGGCACGGACAATTAATTTTCCTTGTCATGGAGAGGAGAGAACCAAAAAGGAAAATCAATTTTCACAGTCCCCTTCCCCAGTTTAGAAAATATAATCTTGAATTCTGCCTCCTGCAGGAGGCCTCTATGGTTGTCCTCCTTCTCTCTGCAAATACCTTCTCTTTTCATATGAACTTCATCTTCTCTGGATGTTGTCAGTGAGCCTACATAGTTTCATTTTCTCGACCTCATTAGATTGTGAGCTGCCTGAGAGAAGGCTGTTTTGGCCTTTTAAAAATATCTTCATAGCATATGATAGATGCTATTAAATGCATGTTGATTGAAAATGGAGGAGATGAGTTGGGAGAGTCCTTAATCAATAGCATTTATTTTATCAAAATATTATTCTGGACTTACATCAGCCAGGATTTCATGGGGCCATAAAACCTTAGGGCTGAAAGCAACCATAGAGATTGACTAATTTAAGTCTCATTTTTATAGGAAACACTATTGAGGTCCAGAGATAGGAAGTGAGTTGGCCAGATCTTTTAGTATTTAAACAACAACAAAATCTACAAAATAAAGGACAAAACAAAATAAAAAATGACGACCTCATACATAAACCAACAACCACTTTTGGCTTTCTTTTTTTGTCTGTTGAGGGAATGCAACCAGAACAAATAATAAGCCTGCATTTCTGCTTTAATTCTATTTTCCCCCAATGTCATCAATGAATAAACCCCTACCCCCCCCCCCCAAAACAGAGAAGGTTTGTTGAGGTATTAGTGATGGGAACACACACTGAGTGCTAGCTGAGGGAGAGTGGGAGGCAGGAGATGCATATGTTGGGGGAGACATTTAGGGAAAGAATGCTTCTGTAAGATAGCTCCATTTCTCCCAGCCAATCCCAGCCCCCATTTTGAAAGAGGATGAAGTTGTTCATGGACCAGATTCTCAGCGGAGTAATCTCAGTTGTTAGTATGGGGCACAAGATCCAGGAACTATTGTTCTCTTGGAGCTTGAAATTGAATTCAACAGGATTCCATAGTCTGAGAGATGGAGCTATTTGGTAAATTCCCCTCTATCCCCTTCATTCTCTCATATTTAATTCTTGACCTTCCAAATATATGATAATAATCCAAGATGGTGGCCAAAGAAAAATTTAAAGTAGAAATGAAACGAATTAATGCAGATAAATGAATGGACCAGTGACTCTGGGGACCACTTGGAGAGGAATTAATTTTTAATAAATTTGGTGTGATTTAATCATATTTGATGGACCACTTGTGGTGTTATAATAGGTTTTCCTAAAGCCAGTGGGATGTAGGAGAATGTTTACAGTGGCAGAAAGGTAAAAATGCTGACCTTTTTCATGGGCAGAAATTTGCCAAAGATTTTGATGTGAAATGGGTAAGGCATTTCATTATATGTCTTTAAATAATAATATAATTAAAGCATAAATGTTACATATAATCTATTGATTTATGATGCATATGGTTGCATTGACACATATATACACATATATACATATACCCATCCATAAATACCCATAACATACAAATTCTCATACATTTACTTGCATTTACATGCTTAAATGCGACAATTTATTTAGAAAGCCTGACTTGGTTTCTTAAAAAAAAAAATAAAAACCAATCCTCCCCTAACCCCCAATCTGTTCTCTTAATTATCATATGATATACATCGAGTTATAGATTATGTCCTATTATATTGATGGATTGTGTCCCAAACCTCAAGTTTAAAGATTTAATTTTCTGTTATTCTTAATGAAAACAACCAAAGCAGCAGTTCCCTGTGGAGGGCTATGAAAAGTAGTGGATAGATACCTACTAAAACATTTGCAGACCTCCTCAGTTTTCTGTTTTTAATGTGATGAAAATTTGTACAAATAACAAAGGAAGAATGTCATGGTAACTAAAACATTTCCTATACATGTATTTTAGAGGGAAGCTAAATCAAAGGTCCTCAAAGAATTACTAGGGTTCTTTCTAGGAGGTTATTGACAAATATGTAGTTTGTCTCCTGAGTTTGTGCCTCTTTCACAGATTGGTGTATTTGTGATCCCACAGGCAGAATAAGTGTCTGTAATTCATTTCTCCTTGTTAACTAGTGTGCCTTTGTGTGCAGGATGATTGACAGCAAACTCGGCTCAGTCCCAACGGATGAGCTTGTTAGCAAAACCCTAGCATCCTATCTCTAATAAAGCATATCAGCAGTACATTTTGTCCTATCTATTAGCCTCTCTGTTTCTTTTTTTGTGAAAAGCTGAGTGTCCCTTTGAAGCAATGACAAATAAACCCCTGAACTGAAGTGCTAGGCTGCCTTATGGACAGCTGGATAGTAAATGTCACACCGTGTATAGAATGCCTATTATCAGAGTGAGCCATTTGTTCCATTCCTTTCAGTATCTTAATGTAATACAAAATTGCTAAATCAAGCCCCATGTCTGTGACAGAACATAATTAATGAGAAAGCAGGAGCCAATTCAACACTCTTTATTGGGACCTAATTGGCTCAGGCAACAGAGTTGTCACTCAACAAGAGACTTCCTTTAAAGCAATTTTGTTCTTGGTTGTATTACAGAGCCTATTAAATTGTCCCCTCCTTGATCACACAAAGAAGTATCTGCATGCAATAATTAGCTTTTCCAGGGGGAATTTTTTTTAACTCATGCAATGCCAGATCATTTTTCAATGGTGCCTGAAAAAAATACACCCAGGCCTTGGGATATACTGCCATAATGATTTTCCTCATAGGCTCTTTACCAGCTTATTACAGCAATAAATACACCACCACCAAAAAAAAAAATAAGGACCACCCAGAATACCAGCACAAATTGCCCCTCAATTTTGGGTGATGGAGAAGGAGTAGGTAGGTAGAAGAAATTACTCTGATAGGGAATAGCTCACTTTTTTTTTTGCTACAACTATAAAAAGGAGGGGTATTTATTTTAGGATTCTTTAGTCATATAAAATTCAATTTGAGATTAAAAAACAAGTAGAACAATTTTTTTTGGGCATGGGAGAGGATTATATGCCCAACTATATTCAAAATATACTTGCTAGGAAGGAAACAAAGGCCTGAAATGATCCTTTTCCATCATGTTATATATTAAAACTTTAAGGAGACACTATGTCAGAAGCAACACAGAATTTTAAAAAATTGACTTGGGGTTATTAATTAGAATCTTAAAACATCTAAACTCAAGTAATATTTTATTATGGTTTTTATTATTTTAAAAATTTATACAACTACCATGTTCATAGGATCCTGAAATTAAGAATCTACTGCCTCTGCAGGGACCTGAAAAATGGCTTTTTAGGTGCTATGTTAATAACATTTCAGATTAATATAAAATCTGGACAAAGTTAGCAATGACCTGGGAGACTTAAGCTCTGAGTTTTTGTTGGCTTGTGCCATCGAAATAACCTCCTCTAGCCTTGACTCCGCACTAGAATGCCAACTGCAGAAGTTTGAGGTAGACCAAATGGCAAAGCTGTTGGAAATGTACTTTAAGCCATAAAGATTAAGGAGAGGAAACAGTAGGCTTGAAAAATGCAACAGTTGATTTTAGGGGGGGGGAATTATTAAAGGTTTATTTAAGTGACAGCATTCTGAGCAGTCTAAATAAAGGAAAGCAAGTATGTGGTCCTTTTCTTGAAATAGCTGTCAATATTTCCCTTCTGCGTGTTCAGAAACAACACGAAGAGTGTCTAGTTTGCATGGCAGCCACATTTGGTTGTATTTACAGAGAGCTGTTTGCCTCGGCATTGTTACTTTCCTGAATGTAGAGGTGCCAGAGATTTGGAAAAGAAAGAAAAGCCTCCAAACCAGCAGAGTGCTGTGTTTTTCTTAGTGTGTTGTGTTTTAGATAACATTTGCAGCTGCTGAAAGCCTCTGGAATGTACCATAGCTTTGACTGCAGTAGGCAGGAGGCACTCGTGATGTGGCATCCTTTCGTTTTACTTATGTGCACGGACAGAGAGATTAGCCGTCCCAGCTAATTGCCATTACTCAAATATGCCGAGAAATGATATTCCCCTTCCCCCATTCCTCCTAACATCTACCTCTATACAGCAAACTCAAATAGGATTCATGAATGTACTCGAAATATTTGAAAAATATTAGTTGCTATTCCATAGGGGTAATAAAATGTAAAACTAACAGCAATAGGAAAATATTAGTCAACAATGTCCTTTCCCAGGTGACTCTTGAACCTTGTGAAGGCACATGTTCTCAACAAAGATTTATTAGTCTAGTCTGGTAACAAATGATAATGATAGCAAGAGCTGCCAGAATCTAATTTGCTTTAATTAATCATTTGCTTCATAACACAGAGACTGCATGGTGGATTTTTTTTTTTACTGTCTAGGTTATTTTAAAACATTAGAGATTACACTGTAGATGGCTGATGAAACTGAAATTGAATGCTGTAAAAGTTAGATTAAAAATTCATTTAACAGTATAAACATTTCAGAGTGCAGGATGGTGCCGATTAGGTCAAGTGAGTATGGAGTGATAAAACAGTCGTGGAGCTGAGAGAAAAAATATTGTCACAGGGCATTCAAACAGCTGAATGTAGACTAATTTAAATGTTATAGCAGACAAAAAAAATGCTAACTAGAAATCCCATTATAATTACTCTATGTTATTTCAGAAGCATAGAAGTCAAAGCGTAGGTTTATTCCTGCCTATTTTCTTGACTCCATAGAGAAGGTTTTGGTCCAGCCTAGAGTCCATTTTTCATGGTCGGGCTAAGGGTCCTCAGTGGAGCTTCCAAAGTCAACTGCCATATTGCCTTGCTCTCCCAAGGGAATCCAATGGTTTATCTTCATTAAGTTTAAATTAGACATTTGTAATGCCCTTCTGAGAAGCCCTAAGCTGAATGCTCTTTCTAAAATGTCTCTTCTGGACATTTTAGGGTCTGAGAAACAGGCAGCACTAGATGACATAAAACTGGGCATAGCTGAGCATAATTGGAGATTCTGGCCTTTCTTCTATACCAATGGATCTGTTACCATGGATGAATGCTTACTTCCTAGCTCTACAGAGAGTTGGTAGACATGGAGGTTCCCAAACATGATTGGATGATTTGATCAAGGAATGGTTCTTATCAATTCACAGATATGGAAATCACAAGAGTCTTAGTATTCTATATATAGCTTCAGTCAAGCTAATGGGATCTAGAAGAAAATACATTTTGACAGGTGGCAGGGATCAGGATACTCTAAGAAATCACAGAGAAATTCATACAATGTTTTCATTTGCTTTTCTTCATTGTGGTGATGCTAACTGGAAATTTCCATTTTAAACCTATGCTGATTTAAGTAAATCTTTTTATATTTTATTAAAATGAAAGAGTGGACTTATTTTCCAGTATATTTCAGCAAATGAAAACATTGCTGAATTTCTAGGCTGACTCAGTGGCTGTGCTTTATGCTTAATTTTTTTGTTATAGTATTGAAACACAACTTTCTCACAAATGTTTTTCTTACCAGTTAAATGGGCATATTAAAAATTATCCATTTCAAATATGGAGGCCAACTAGTCAATCATTATAAAGTTTTTCTTCAAGCAGAAACATGTGTGTCTGTGAAGTAGAAAAGGCTGCTATCTCTGTCTGCTAACTATATCTAGTTATCATCCTTCTGTCTGTCCATCTGTCTTTAAATTTATTCATATATTTGGTTAGACAAAACCTACCCATCCCAACAAATACTTAAACCTCATTACAATATATACTACTTAAGTTTATTGATTGTTTTCATTAGAGAGCAAAACCCCTTGATTTTCAATGTATGATATTAACATTGATGGTGGCAATTGAACAGATTTTATTTCCTAATTTTTTTGGTTCTACTTTCTTCTTTATGCATTGCATCATGTTATTTTTCTCATAATTAGAGGCCAATTATTAACAAGTGTATCAGACTGCTGCTCTTTGAAATGTTTCCTGGGGGAGGCCATGTGTAGCCCCTCTTTTCAAAGCACCTTTTGAACCAGTCCCAAGATATACAAGAAACTGGGTCTTGTTACTGTTTGGTCACACCTTGTTTTAAAACAGAAATGAAGTCTCTCAACTTGGTTGTAGATCTTTTTCAACAAGACTGGCTCCCAATGGCTTTGCTTTATTTTTTTCTACTCAAAGCCCAAATCAATGGAAAAGATTAAACATTATTGAGGATTTTCAAAAGAATGTGCTGTGGACTCTAAGGAGAATTCCCAAAAAGACAGTAAAGGAGAAAATGCCAACTTGAATGATTCTTCTTATTATATAAGCAAACTCTTAGACAGCCACACCTCAAGCAAAATCATGTAGGCTTGGCTCATAATCCATGTCAAAATAGCGTAATAGCTTAAACCAAGAAAGAGAGGGAGATATAAGTCCAATGTGAGCTGACCCCAAAGGGAGTTTGAAATGGAGAGAAAATAAGCACCTAATTTGAAATTTTGTAAAAAGAAAAAATGTTAACTTCCTTTATTCCAGGGATGGTGGGAAGCACCATGGATTCTTCAATAGCAACAAATAGTCAGACTTTTACTATTCATTTCAGTTACCATAGAAAATGAAACTTCAATTTTGTCCCAAGTGACATCCTCCTAATAAGATAAGAGCAAGTTGGTTGCACACCACTCTTACTGAACCCCAATTTTCCTCATGGGGTTCCAAAGTATGAACCTACTTCCATTCGCCAGACAAGAGGGATGACAAATCCAGTGGTGATTTCTCTCCCTTGAATGTAGGTAAAGAGAGGTGGGTAGAAAAGGATGTACCATCATTTACTTTGTTTAGAGTCGTATTAACATTTAAGCAAAAAGGGGGTAATGACCATAGTCTGACTAGGAAAAGTCTGTAGCCATGAAGAGATGTGGGTAGTGCAAGAATCATCTCTTCAGTCCTGTTAGCTCCCTGCAATAGATACTAGGAGAATTGAGCAAAATTAGCCACCTTGCCCTGGTCGATATGAATAGGCTGGTAAGATGCTCAGTCCAATTTAATGGCCACCCATGGACTTCCATAAGCACAAGGGTATGTAACATTCAGTCTGAATAAAACCCTGAGAAATCAACTACTCCATTTGGCATTGTAGCTGTATTTTAATGTCCTCTTCAGCATTCTCAGTTATAGTGACATCTCTGCAATCAGTCTAGCATAAAAAAGGCCTGTTTATAATAAATTGGTCAGCCTCTTATGTGCCTCTCTCTCCAGATGGGATAGAGAGATATAAGATTGTTGTTCGTTGTAGACGAGGCTATAAGGGTTTCAATATGGCTTACTGCAGCTCTCCAATTTCGGCAATGATTTATTTCAGGTTTTATTTCTGTTTATCGTCTTTGTTTTCTTCTTAGCTCATAATTGTCCTCAGAAAGAAGACAGACCCTGCTTGTAAATTGTAGGTCTTTTTTTTTTCTTTGAGACAGTTAAGTGAGATGCTGTGCATGAAGAAGCTAGTAAATGAAAAGCAAAATTGTTCTGTCTTTTGTTCTCCTTTCAATTAGGAGACCTGTGTGACAGTTGCGAACTTTAGTGCCCTGGACAGGAAATGCTGGCAGAGTTAGGAGTGTACCATTGATTTGTATGAATATTCTGGGGCAGAATAATCACACTGCCTTGTTAGTGCATAATAATCACCCAAAGTAAAAGACCCTAGACCTCTGGAATCACTCAAAGTTTTCATTAGAGAGTCAGCAATCTTTTAGACTCACTATGGTGTACCTCAGTGTTCAAATTGCATATTACAGGTTATGCTCCTGTAAATAAAGGACATTTTGTTATGCCCACACTCAGCTGTGTTTCCTACTGTGACTTATTTAACAGACCCTGCTGTGACCTATTGCCAAATACTATGCATTATTGGTATGCCTTTTTTTTTTTCCCAGGAACTTGATGTCAGTCCAGGAGATAAAAACACTGATTAGATGGAGAACAGGATAGAACTCCTTTAGAAATGGAAGAACCTTGAGCCTCAACAACAGGATGGTTGTTTGTTCACCAACGTCAGCATTCGAAGAATGGTAGGGTGAGACACCAAACTCTAGAGGAGACTTTCCTCAATATCTCTGGGGAAAGGATTTTCTTGTTTCTTAAGGTTACACACAAAATGGCTGAGCCAAGTCTTTGCATCAAATCTGCATATGGCAGCCTAGTTGAATTCAAGAAGTAGGGCTATCCATGTTGACATTCTTCATCTTGATTTCCCTGAGAAGGCCTCCAATTTGAGGTAAAAGGTTTATAGGCCTGAAAAGTATCAGCACCACTGTTCTATGCCAACAGCAGAGGACTGATCCCTCAACCACATTCCCATTTCTATTGCTTCTCCCTTGAAGACAGCTACCTTGGCTTGAGTGGGTCCAAGCGGTAGTTAAAATAAAGCTTTTATTTATTTATTTATTTATTTTTTGCCCTGCTTTTCTTCACTGTGGTAATGCTAACTGGAAATTTCCATTTTTAACTCATGCTGATTTAAGTAAATCCTCTTTACATTTTATTAAAATGAAAGTGAACTTATTTTCCAGTATAGTTCACATTCTCTCAAAGTGAGTCCCTCTTGTTCTATGAGAATGGTATAATTGGTCTTGTCATGCCAAGAAGATATACATATGGTTTCTCATCCTCTACCTTACTCATCCCCCAAAGTATCCAGTCTTTCTGTTGCCTTGTGTCAGCTGAGAGAACAAGTTCTCAGTCTCTTTCCTCCCAAGACCCTGTCTTTCCTTGACTTAAGATCTCAGTAGTGAATATGGAACTTTGGTAGTTTTTCCTATTTTGTTCAGAATGACCACCCTCTGTTTAGAAGAGAGAGACCCAGCTTGAGAGAGAGAGAGAGAGAGAGAGAGAGAGAGAGACAGAGACAGAGAGAGAGACAGAGAGAGAGACAGAGACAGAGAGAGAGAGAGAGAGAGACAGAGACAGAAACAGAGAGAGAGAGAGAGAATCTGGGCAGGCACATTTAACAAGGTGTACTGCAATTTTTAATAAATAAAAGTATTTTTCTTTTTCTTTTGTGGGTTTTTTTAGAGTTCTCTTATTACAATTCAAGAAAACATTTGGAAAAAGGACAGGTGATGAAGATTAAGAAACAGGGTAGGGCTGCCATACCACCAAATGCATGCACTTAAAAAAACCAAACAAATAAGCAGTTGACTATCAGTGCTATTCATTAAAAAAAGAAGTCCAGATGATCCATTATAATTTTACATGTGCAGCGGGGCTGCAAGGCTGAAGTGATACCTGAGAGAGACCCAGGGAATATGTTTGCACTTCATTACTTGGACTGCATGATAATTGAGAGCCATTGTGGCTGAGCACTTTATGAGTTTGTTTAATTTGTCACAGTAAATAAAGCTTTTTTGATGCAAGTTAATTAGCTCTCTTGTGTTACTGCACATCAAATGTAATTAACAACTAGCAGCCAGTTTTGGGTTGCCCCTGTATAATATGGTAATAGGGGAAAAAAGTTAACTGGGGATGGATTAAGTAAAGGATACACTGTTGTAACAATCAACCTTCAGGCCTGTTTAAATTAGGATGGACTTAGTTGCAGGGCAGAAAGAAAGGGTTGTGCAAAAATACCAGCTGTTTAGAACAGTTCTCATTAATCTCATATAGCAGGTCATTCCCAATCCAGCTAAATACAATTTTCCCTGCTGATCTGGGCTCTCTTTCTCCTTGGTGTCTCCTACATCCCTAACGACATTTTCCCCAGTGGCCAGAATAACTTAAACAGAATATGCATTTACCACTCTGCTCATATCTTTAGTTTCCAGCCATTTACTTTCCTCTAACTCTGATATATTATCTATCCTGTGATAAGTGCTGCCGTGTCTGTGACAGGAGGAATGCCATTATGTGATGACTAAGATGTAATTTTGCTTGTATGGGCAGATGAACAAGAACTAAAGTACATGTAAAAAAGGGGGAATCATGTTTTCAAATTCATGATTGTAGCCTTGCTGAGTTGATTTTTGAGGAAGGTATTCTGTCTTTTATATAGAGGTATGTACAATGTCCATATGTCCATATGGTATACATAGACTCCCCGGCTAAGGCTAGCACAAAGACATTAAAACATCTTGGATTTATATCTGTAGCTTGATAATGCAACTAGAAAGGAAGGCAGAAATTAGCTTTAGTTGGACACTGTAAGGACACACAAGTAGTGATGCTACTGAATAGTAAATAATAACTATACTCATAAAAGGGTGGAAATCTAACACTGAGGCACCATCATGAATGTATGGAAGGTGCAAGAGAGACTTCTGCTATCTCAATGTTATTTGTTTTAAATCCATTTTTAGAACCAGGGAAATGTTGACCTTTCTATGCAATTTTTGGGGGAGGGAGAAGAGGAGGAACTGATTCAGAGCTGTGTTTTAACCAGTAAGGGAGAGCTCAGTGTAGGCTGTCCACTTATGAAAATCATCAGTGATTTGCCTGTAGTCACAAGTAGGACTTGAACCTGCCTTCCTGGCATCAAAAACTGCCTAGTTCTCCTTTATTTTCCATATAAAGAAAGGGCAAGTTATAAAGATTTCCATAAAAAAGTAGATTCTCATCTTCATTGCCGTTTACTTGGGTAAGAAAGCAAGTGGATTTCCCTTTTTGGATTTCTGTTTGCTTACCTGGAAAACAGGATAGACTAAATGGTGTCTAAGATTTCTTATATCTTAACCATTCTAGGGTTCTGATGCTTCTCAGCCTCCTCCTAGATGGTAGTTTATTGACTTGATTCTTCATCTTCCCCATGTTCCTGCTCAGTGGCTTTAATGGAAGAATAAAAACATAACTGGTTATCAAAAAGCTGAAAACAGAAGCCTTTAGGATCTGTCTACTGTCTCTACTTAATAATGGTATTGATTACAATTAATTGACATATTTTTTAAAAACTATAAATATAAGCAGTTAAAAATGTAGAGGTAAGCATAGGGAAAAGGAGAGACACTCGACTATGATTTCATTGTATAGGGAGCCCTCCGATGAGTAAACTTCTATAAATTCAGATCAGCATTTCTTCTGTAACTTAAAGCTTTAGATAGTGTTTTAGAGGGGTAAATGAAAAGAAAATTGACTTGCACAGGGTCCTATAGCCAGTAGAAAATGGAGACAAGAATTAAATCTAGGGACTTGAAAGTCATTTTTCTATCTAATGTTCCATGCTGCCTTCCTAGAGTTAAGGTATTAAATCTGAATATTTCTGCTGATTTATTGAGAAATATCTATAGAGATAATCAAAGTGCTAGTGATTTGGACCCTATTTTCCATGCTCAACTCATTAACTGAATATGTTATAACAGGTAAAGAGCTTTAAGCCTACCCAGCTAGGTATTAGGAAGGAGGAAAGACAATGCTCACATTTACAGCTGAGAGTTTCAGTTAATTCTTAAGCGACTGGCAAGATGACAAATCTTATTTTCTTTCATCTCATGTGTGAGGGTCCAGTAACAGGCATTAGAGCAGAGGTCATTCTCCAATTTCACTCTTTTTAAGTATCATAAAATGCATGTTTTAGGGTTTTAGTCAGTGATCAGCTGTTGAAATGTAGTTGGTATACCTCTAATCTCTCTGCCTAAGGGAGTTCACATGAAATACCCAGTTGTAGGGTTTCAGTCTTCATTGCAAAGGCTCTCTTATTCTACCCCTTGCTACATTTCTTTATGGAATGCCTTGGGAGATTCTCCATGGCAAGTACATACCAGGGTGCCTTACACTAAGTAGACACTGATTAATTTGATTTCAGTCAAGGTAACAAGGCTTCAGTCAAGTATCTGATTAAAGAAGATTGAAAATGATTTTTTTAAAAGCCACAGATTTATTTGGTCTTTAAAAGACAATGGTATCTTAGGGATGGAATGTAATGATTTTTTAGAAGATAGTGTGATCTTGAATAAAAAAATGAGAGGAGGTTTAGGGAAGACATTTAAAAATTTTCTTGGTAATATTTTACTTAAAAATACAAATGCTTTAAAAATTGTCAAATCTAGAACTTTATACAATAGCATTGCTTCTTATAATTATTTATAAAGCACAGCCTTCTCTTTTATTATTCCAGTTCCAAATTCTCTCCTTTCTCTCCTACTTACCTCATGAGAAGGCAATAAAAACAAAACTTAACACAAACATGTATAGTCATGCCAAACAAATTTCCACATTAGCCACGATTTTTTAAACAGCAAGAAAAAGAAAGTAAGGGCAAAAAATGTTTCAATCTGCACTGATTCCACTCACTCTTCTATAGATGAATAGCACATTTCCTCATGATTACTTTGGAATCATGGTGGGTCATTGAGTTCATCAGTTACTAAACCTTTCAAAGTTGCTTATCTTTATATTATTACTGTTAATGTGTGGATTCTTCTCTTGGTTCTGCATATTTCACTTTGCATCAGTTCATATAGATTTCCCAGGTTTCACTGAAGCCATTTGCTCATCATTTCTTACAGAACAGTAATATTACATCACATTTATATACCATAGCCATTCCCCAATTGATGGGTATCCTCTCAATTTCCAAGTTTTTGTTACCACAAATAAAGCTGCTATAAATATTTTTGTATCTATATTTCCTTTCATTCTTTCTTTGATCTCCATAGGACATAGCCCTAGTTGTGATATTGCTGAATCAAAGAGTATATACATCTTAATAGCCTTTGGGGTATAATTCTAAATCATAACATCACTTCTACAACTGCTACTACCATCATCTGACATTTGGATGGCATCTTAAATGTTATAAAGTGCTTTGTTTGTATTATTTAATTTTTAGTTCTTACAGGAAACTTAGTAATGTATAATAGATATCTCTACCATTTTATAGATGAGGAAACTGAGATTGAGCAAGGTTAAATGACTGATAATGCCATACAGCTGATTAGGGTTTGAGATGGGATTCAAACGAAGGTCCTTTTGATTCCAAGATTAGCACTATCATGCTTACTTCTTTTTTGACTCTCTTAGAGTTGGAAAGGTATGGGTGAAAGTCCAACTTCTGATACATACCATTTGTGTGATGTTGGCTGAGTCTATTATCTTTGTCCCTCAGACAATTGTCTAGTACTTTAGATCGCAGATCAATTGCTGATTTGCTGCGGTGGATGGAATAGCCCCATTAGCAGTTCCTGGAGCAATAAAATCACAGGGCTAGATAAAACCAAGACACAAACCAAACCGAGCCCAAAATATTAATAAAGAAAATGGATAGCACTGGAGGAATTGAATCTACAGTTTTACCAACTTAATTATATAATATGAAGACAGAGTTGAACATAAGCGTCTCATGAGCTCTAAAGTAATATTTGAGCATACATCACAAATAAAGTTTCATAGATAAAATATATTTTTATGTGAAGTTTAAAAAATAAATAGTTTATACCCTAGAGAAGTGGTAAATTAATAAATGAATACAAAGCACTGTGTGTTGTGTTTGCCTGATTATACCTCAAAAAGTAAAATGGGCTTATAAATGACAGTCTCTTCCTTATTCTACTTCATATTTATTCCAAGGGAAAATACGTTTGTTTTTGTATGTTTGCCTAGTCACTGAAGGGTTAATCTACAAAAAGAAAGAAAGTAGCTAAATCGTTAAGAAAGTAGCTAAATCGTTAGACTGTCAAATACATAAAATACGAAGTAAAAGGACTGAAGGATAGTAAGGTGGCTACATAGACAATGAGAGGAATTCTCAGGGAATTTGAGACTGAGGGAACCTTAAAAATGGACTGAGGATGATATTCATTAGCTGTCAAGTGATACACTAAGATGAAGGTCATGTATTCTTTTACCTAGAACTCTTATTTTATGTTGGCAGGTGGAGAATTTGCCAGACAAGTTAGTCCTTTGTTGAAAAAAGCTCTATGCCACAAGGCAAGCTCCAAGGCTACCTGCAAGTACACCTTGAGAAAAGTGATTAATGCAATTTGTCTCTGGTATAACTGAACTATATTATACTACTGAAAGGGACCTGCTGAGGCAAAATGTAGTGCTGAAAATTTGCCATTCCATAAGAATAATAGAGGTCACTAAAGCAAATCTTGCAAATGTAGGCTTGGCAAATCGGTTAATCTTATGACATTTTAAAAAATTTTACTTGTAAATTCTCAAGCATTTCCCAAGAACTTTGGAAACATCAGACTTTCATAACTCTTTAAAAAGCAAAAATATTTTTTATTCCTTACCTAAAAGTTTCATAGAAGGATTCCAAAGAGGACTTAGGTGTAAAGTGTAAAGTTGTAAAGTGTAAGGTGTAAAGTTCATGAAGTGAGGATGTCTTTTTTTTTCCTTTCAGTACTCTGATTTTTTTTTTAAAGATGGACATCTACCTTTAAATACAAGTTTAATTATCAACTCTTTCCCCATCCACAAAATTTTCTAGTCACTAGAGGAAGATTGCTTATTTTTTTCTCTTCCCTATCTTTTGACAAAAATTACTTCTTCTAGACACTGAAAATAGAAATTAACTTAGATTGAGAAAGGCAGGAAATTCCTTACTCCTATTTCATCCTTATCTCAAATGGACATAGGGTCAGGGTAGAAATAGGAAAAGAAATCCTTTAATTTGCAAAACTATCACAGAATTTTTGTATTGGAAAGGATTTTAGATATTATCTACTATAATCTATACTCAAAAAAGAATCCTTACTCTGATATCTAATAATTGGTTGTCCAGTCTTTATTTAAGGACATTCAGTGAAGAAGAACCCACTATCTTCTAAGAAATTCAGTTTATACTTTGGAATAGCTCTAATTATTAGGAAGTTTTTCCTGCTTTAATTTGTCCTTTAGTATTTTCCCTAGTTCTGGCTCTGGGGGTAGATAGAATAAATAAAGGCCCTTTTTTACCGTGGTACCCCTTCAAATACTTGAAGACAGGAAATATGTTCCCCCAATTAATTAATTTTCTTTATGTGTGTTTTTAGCCTCAAAAGAGGTATTGTTCGTACAAGAAATATCAAGAGATGTGCCTTCTACTTCTGCTATATGAAACTTTGATAAATCAGGATATTGTTGCACTAGCCTCATGATACCTAGAGGCAGGAATAAGATAGAGTACAATGATAATCTGGTATTATTAGTGAGTAGTGAATGTTTGGAGTATGAAGATTTCTTTGCCTGTGAGCCATTTCCAGTGTTTCTTTTCCTCTTTCATTCATCTTTTTCTCTTTTCCTTGATCTGTCTCTCCTCTTTCCTCTCCTTCTCCTCTTTCCCCAGCACCATGCTAACAAATATATCATATAGCAAGAAGATCTGCTACCACCAGGGATGCCCTGATCTCCTTGCCTTCTTCCATTCCTTGATGCCTTCCTGACCAGGGGAACTGAGGACCCATCTAAGGTTCAATTATCCTGTTATCCTGAGATTCTCCAAGTGCACTTTAGTTATCTCTCAAATAGAGACATTCTCTAATCATCCAGAAACATGCTTCCTGTTCTCAGAAAGAAAGCAGAAAGGGAAAAAAGACAGGAAGCCCATTCAACTGTAATATACAGAGGATCACCTAGCCATGCATTCAGAACTTGGAGTGAAGAATACAAAAAATTAGAAAGATTATATCCTTGTTTCTTCCTTTCCTCCCAGTAGTGACTTGTGTCAGTTAAAGGGGTGGAAGATGATTAAAGGATCATATGCTTAGAGCTCAAAAGAACTTCAGAGGTTATTGTAACATAACCTCTTCATTTTATAGATCAGGAAATTGAGCCCCAGAAAGGTTAAGTGACTTATCGAAGGTCACACAGACAGGGAATCTATAATTTCAAACCAGATCCTCTGACTCCAAATCCAGCGTTCTTTCTATTATACTACCCTGGGAACACATACTAGGCCATATGACTATTACATTTTTTGGAGACACGTTGATGAACTGGAGTTTATCCAGAGGAATATGACCAAGATGAAAAGATGGGTAACCTTGATACATAAGGATCTATTAAAAATTTGTTGTTGTTCAGTCATTTCAGTCTTTTATACTCTTCATGAGCCCATTTGGGATTTTCTTGGCAAAGTTATTGGAGTTTTTGCCATTTTCTTCTCCAGCTCATTTTATGGATGAGGAACTGAGGCAAACAGGGTTAAATACTTGACCAGGATCACACAACTAGTAAAAATCTGAGGTCAGACTTGAACTTAGGAAGAGGAGTTTTCCTAACTTCAGGTCCTGGGCTCTCTCCCCTTTGACACCTCATTGCCCATTAAAGAAAACAGGAATGTTTAATTTAAAGAAGAGAATACTTAGGAGATATATCATAGATGCCAGCATGCTTTTGATGGATCATCACATTGAAGAAGGATTAGAGTTTTTCTACTTGACCTCAGAGATCAGATCTAGGAAAAGTGGATTAAATCTATAGAGAAACAGGTTTTGACTTGATGGAAGGAACAACTTCCAAAGAATTTAGAGCTGTCTAAAGCGAAATGGGTTGCTCCAAGAGATTGTAGGTTCCCCTTACTGAAAGTCTGCAAACAACTAAGTTAAATTCAACAAGCATTTATCAAGAGTTTACTGTCTATCAGGTACTGTGCTAAGTGCCAGGGAAACAAAGATAAAAATGAAATAGTCTCTGCTCTCGAGGACCTTATTCAGTTAGACAACCACATATGGGGATATTATAGAGGGGATTTCTGTTCAAATATAAATTGGGCTATAACTGAGCCCCTTTCTAACTCAGATCTTTTGATTCTCTCAATTTCTATGCTAGACCATAGACGAGGGATGTTCTTTTTCTGACACTGATAGTCTCATATTTGGAAACTGGTTGTTACTAAGTGGTTGCTAAAGCAAAGAGAGAAAGAGAAAAAGGGAAACAAACACAAATTGTTGATTCTTCGAAGGTGGGTAGCAAATGCAGCCATTGGCAGGTTTATGAGGCAGTCTAATCACTAATGTGATGGTGTACAACTCATGTGACAAGAGACAAAGCAACTGTGAGATTTAACATGTCTTTACACGAACAAATGATCTCAAATAATAATACTGCTCTGTGCTGACAATCCTCTATGAATACAGCAGTGTAGCATCGACAGCTAGCAACATAGCTGCCTGCCTGCCTGCCCAGATCAAAGATTTAGTAACTAAATGGGAGGAATAGATTCTATTCAGTCAAGGCCGTTCAGATGTCTGTCTGCCCATATTCCTTTAGAGTTATCAGGTAAAACACTCATATACTGAAATTGAAGAGAAAATCATCACATTTGTCAAAGCTCCTAATTTAACTCTAGAAACTCTGTAGTGGTTAGTACTTAATCTCCTTAACTTTGCTAAAGAACCAAGTAGGAAAAGGGGAGGAAGATCCAAGATATCTATGTAGGGATACAGAGGAATCTATCCAGGATAGATTAAATGTTAGAGCTAAATTGGGCTATAATGGAGGCCTTTTCTAACTCTGAGATCCTTTGGTTCTCTTAGTTTCTATGTTAGATGACAGGCTAGTGAGGCTTTTTTTTTCCTGACACTGATAGTCTCATATTTAGAAAGGGGTTGTTTTGATTATCCAGGATAGATTCTAGATTATTATTATGATTATCATCATTAGTCAGAGTAAAATTGTCTCGATGTTATCAGCCAAAGGTTTCCAAACTTTCTATTCAATAATATTTTATCTTTATTTTCAAGGAGACTAGACACAGAATGAGAAAAATGGGCTTGTATAATTGGAGGAGTTTTTTTAGGAAGACTTATTTTCTTTTTCTTAGATTTTGAATTTTTTTCCAGATTTCACATTGATATGATTTTCAATAATCATTTTTTAACATTTTGCAATTCATGTTCTCTCCTTTCTTCCCACTCCTTCCCCCTCCCCAAGATGGCAATTAATATGATATAGGTTGTGCAAGTGTTATTGTATAATACTTATTTCCACATTTACCATGTTGTGAGAGAAGATACATATTACGCTAGAGAAAAATTCATTGAGGAAATTATGTGAAAAAATGGCTTACTCCAATCTGCATTCAGACTCCACCAATTGCTTCTATAGCAGTGGGTAGCCTTTTTTGTCATGAATGCCTTGGAGTTGTCCTGGATTCTTGCATTACTGATAGGGAAGCTTTTCTTTACCATTCCCCACCCTGGCTAGATATTGTAGAACAGTGATGGGCAACCTTTTGAGCTTAGTGTACCAAAATTCATTAAAAAACTGAGCATAACTCGGTTGGTGTGTCACTTCGAGGAAAAAAAAAAACATAATTTCATGATATTTATAGTTTAAATAACAAAAATATATAATTGTAATATATAACTGTATTTAATAAACCAAAACCTCGTTATTTCACTTACCTGCTTAGTGACTTTGTTCTTCTGTCAGTCAGTTTTTTTGTTGGTCTTGATATTATTGAACTTGTGTGGGGTGCCTTGAACTAAGATAAGTGAGGGGGAGGTGGAATTCTTTAACTAATCTGCCTAATAGTGACTTTTTTGTTCCTGAATTACATTGGCTAAATCTTCAATTGAAGGTTGGTATTTTGTACACTTCAAGCCCAAGCAAGTGCTACTAACTTTATTTGTCAATATGTTTCTTTTGTTGGTATTGATATTATTTAATGTTGAAAATAAGGTCCCACAAAAGTATGTAGAGGGAAAATTGTGAGTAAAGCCATTGCTATATTTTTCAGGGTGCTAAAAGTGTCTGGTAATCTGTTCCAGGTAGGTCTCCAGTTGCACTTGGGCCAGAGCCCCACCCAGGCTCCCACTGGCCTGGCCCTGCCCAGTTGCTCCCCAGCCAGGTGGCCCCTGGGGGTGTAGAGCACTCCTTTAGTCAGTGGATGCTCCTCCTCCCTGCCCCCTCTGGAGCCCCACATGCCCTAGCTGCCTGGCTCACACTGCCCATCACTCACCCCCCGTCCCTGAGGCAGTACATGGAGCAGCCCCTTTTTCCCCCTTCCCCAACCAGGCTGGGGCATGACCACACCACAACTGCAGGCATGAAGCTCCCTGGGTGGTTCCTAGGCCCGAGGCGAGCTGAGTCCTCATGTGGTTGTGTGTCATTGAAATTGGCTACGTGTGTCAGTGTTGACAGGTTTGTCATAGGTCTGCCATTAAGGTTGTAGAGAGAACTCATGTTTCTGCTCCACTCTGACTCTTGGGTCACTCTGAATCCTTCTACCATTGCCCTTCCTTCACCTAATGGGTAGACTTGTTTATATTTTTCAGATCAGCCCAGGGAGTCACCAACTACAGTCTAGGTAAAATGGAAGATGAGTGGGTCTTGCCATCTGCCTTACTACTCTATTCTCTATACCCCTGCATGCTGCCAACTGACCTACCAAAACAATTCCAAGGACCCTCTGGCCCTTTACATCTACCCTATAGTTGAATGCTCTTTTCAGTGTTGCCTCTCCTAATTATAGAAAAGCTTTTTGAGAGTATAGACTGTCTCATTTTTCCATTTGTATTCCCATCAGTTGGCACATACTAAACACTAAATAAATGCTTTTTCATTGATAAGAAGTAATGGGATATAATGGATAGGCTTCTGGACTGATAGTCAAGAAGAACCTATTTTTAATGCAACTTTCAACACTTCCCAGCTATATAACTTTGGGCAAATTGCTTCCTTTCTGTGATTCTTAATTTCCTTATCTGGAAAATAAAGATACTAATATCCAGAATACTTAGCTCATAAGATGTTGTGAGAGTCAAATAAGATAATGTATGTAAAATGCTTTGCAAATTTTAAGTTGCTATATAAATGTCAGTTATTTTATTACTATGTGAAAGGTTAGACAGAAAGGGGATTTTTTACATTGATGACTTTTTAAAACTTCATGTTAATTTCCAAATGTGTCCTTTCTCTCACCCAATATATCTTTACATGTAACAATATTTTAAAGAAAAAAAAGGAAGAAAATAAAAGGCTCAGCAAAACCAGCTAATACACTGACCATGTCTGGTAATGCATGTAAATGCAAGTCTCTTACCTCTGTGATGGAGGAAAGTAGGTGCATTTTTCTCAACTCCTTTCCATGCTCAATGTTGGTCAGTATAGAGTGTTCTTTATTACTTTATTTGTCAGGAAGTGGAATTTTCTGGCAGCAAGAATTATTGAGACCTCAAAGGACTAATGAAAAAGGTTTTGAAATCTCCTTCCTCAGGAGATTTAAAATAGATTCTTGAGCATGAAATGCTTTGGTTATATTGCTATCTAGAAGCAAGGAGATGGAGATGGACTAGAGGAAAACTCAAAGTTCCTTCTAACTGAAATATTTTAGAATTTACTTAAATTTTAAAGAATGATTGAATGGTTTTGGTAGCATGTAGCTCTTTTCTTTTTAGTCCAACTATATTTATGTATGGAATGAGTTACAACTCCACTAGAGCTGAGAAATGAGGAAACCAAAGGCTACAGATCTTACATAGGGTCTTTCTTCAGGTAAGAAAGATCTCATAATGCTCATTTTATAGATGAGGAAACATAAGCCCAAATCATTAAGTGATACTTGCCATGGCTTTACAGCTTATAAGTGTCTGAGGTGTGGTTTAAATCCAGGGCCCTAACTCCAAATTCAGTGTTTGTACTCAACTAGGCTACCCATGGATTAGGCAGTAAAAGCATTATTGTTTCCATTTCATAGATAAGGAAACTGAGACTATAGACTAAAATTAAACCTATAAATGAACTGGTTTTTTAGCTGATGTCACAGAATCACAGAATTTTATACTCAAGAAGAACCTCAATGGCTGTCTAATCTTACTTATAATCTGATTCTACAAAGACATGGAATCTCAGATTTTGAAGTGACCTCTGATCATTTAGTCCATCCTGAGCAGTTGCCTTCTCTACAGTCTTCTCAATAAGGGATTATCTAACCTCTACTGGAATAGCTCTCAACGAATAGAGCAAGTCATCTTTAGAGCAGCTCTAATTGTTAGGAAGCTTTTCCTTATATGCAGTTGAAATCTACTTTTCTACAACTTCCACACATTTTTCCTAGTTCTGTGAATTGGGGTCAAGCAGAACAAGTCATACTCCAGTTCTATATGATAGTCTTTCAAGTATTGAAAAGAGTTATCATGTCGTGTTCAAAGGTTTCTCTTTTCCAGGCTACATTTATCTGGCTTGCTTAACTGATCCTTGAATAAAATCATTTCTAGTCCCATCGCTATTCTAGTTGTTGATCTGGGAATGCTCTACAATTGTCAATGTCATTAAAACTATGTCCAGATCTAGATATAATATTCCACGCTTGCTCTAGCCAAGGCAGTGTTTAAGGCAAAGATACTACCATCATTTAAAACTATGGAACTTTGATTTCGGACCTCCTCAATGTAGATACTCTGTCTACATTGGAGATTTCAACCCATCTGTATAATCACACTCTGAGATTCTTGTCTACATCCTTCCATGGACTAGGGAAATGTCCAGAGTGTCTTTTAGTTCAAGAATTCTACATAGTCAGACCCACCTTCTTTCTTTACTTGAAATGTAATCAGGGCAGAAATGAATTAGTTTCCTATAGTCCAATGATCCCATTTTACAGATAAGAAAACAGAGGCTTAAGGAAGTTAACTTATCTGTGACCAAAGATGAGCTTTTAGCCTGCTAACTTACCCTGTCTTTTTGACATAAATTGTCTTCTAGCTATCTTCATCCTGCTCAAATGATATTATTTATTTTAACCAACAAATAAAATTTGCATCTGTCTCTATTATGTTCCATCTTACTAGATTTAGTACACAATTCTAATATAACAAGACTTTTTTTCTATTGTTCAATATGTTTAGCTTCCAGCTTCATCATCTCATCAAATGAGATAACATGTGCAATGTATTTGAAAACCTTAAATATATTATTATTATTAATAATTATTTCATTTATACAGTGGATAGAGATGGTTGAAACTGGTCAGGAAGACCAGAGTTCCTATCTTAGACACTTACATGCTATGTGACTGTGATCAAATCACTTACCTTTTGTCTGCCTCATTTTACTAATTTATAAAATGTGTATATACTTCCCTTTCATAATTATCGCAAGGACAAAATAAGATATTTTTTGGTAACGTGTTTTGCAAGCCTAAAAGTATTTCATAAAAATTAGCTATTATTATTGCTATATCACTTTTAGGAAGAAAGTGGTAAATATAAAGACAAAAAAACAAAAAAAAATTACCAATTTAAAAAATCCTCAGTCTTGAATGAATAGCTAGCTGAAATCTTGATTAGCTCAAATTTTCTTTGTATATACATTGTGGTCACATTTTCCTATGATTTTTTAAAAATTTTCAGACAGAGTTGAGAATATGGCAATCAACAACAAGGACAAAAATCAACTGCATTCTATTGACGCAGGTTCGATGTCTATATAGTTCAATATTCTCTTAGATATAAATATGAAGGTTTTGAAAGCCTTTTGTTTGAACCACTCTTTTGCACTTATGTTCTAATTTAAATTGTGGTTGTTTGTCTACCTATCTCTATTAGATTTTAAATTCTTGATGGTCAGGAATCACTACTGATCTACTTTTGTGTAACAAGCGCCCAACACAGTATCTTTTATCTAATGTATACCTAATATTTTTGAATCGAAAAGAATTGTTTAATTCTTTACTTGCTTCTTATAGATGTATAGACAGTAAAAATAGCCTTTTGTAGACAATTCTTAATGTTAGTTGTCAACTTGTTAATAACTCTAATGATGGCCAAAGTAGTTTGGAACAGACTGAATTTTGTGTGCTTTTCAAATCATTGATTCTGCCATCATGTGAGACTCTAGTAGTATAGAATTTGAAGTAGGAAGGGACCTTAGACATCTCATCTAAATCCCTCATTTTGTAGATGATAAGGCTGAAGCCTAGAGGGGCAAAATGATTATATCTAACATGTAAAATGAATTATATATTAATTTTTTGTTAAATTGGGTTATCATAAATTGTTTTAAAAAGACAATAAAATGATTTAGATGTGACACAAAAATTATCTTTTGGGATGAAAAATGAGAAAAATCTTTTTATTATTGAGTCATTTCAGTCATGTCCAATCTTCATCACTCCTTTTGGGGTTTGTCCTGGCAAAAATACTACAGTGGTTTGTAGTTTGCTTCCCCAGTTCATTTTACAGATGAGGAAATTGAGACAGATTTAAGTAAGTTAATGACTTGCCCAGGGTCATACAGCTAGTAATTGCCTGAGGTCCGAATTGAATTTGGGTCTTCCTGACTCCAGGACCAATACTCTATCCACTGGGCCACCTAGCCATCCAAAGAAAAAGTACACAGGAGGAGATGGCAATTTAATTCATGCAGTTACTCTGAAAATATCAATGAATATAGAGCTCTGTAAATTGAAGAGTAGAAGACCTTGGAGGGTAGGAAATGCACTTTATTTATCTTTCTGTCTTTCTTAGTGCTTAGAATAGTGGTGTGCCCAAAACAACTATTTAATGAATAAATCTGAGTTAGTGTTAAGTGGATGAGAAGGTATTTGTTTTGAAAGCAAGAACTGAAGTTAGATTCCAAGTGCTAACAAAAGACAATGATTCATTCAATCATGATACCTTTTCAATAATTTAATTACATTTTAAAAGAGAACCTTATCACAAAAAATAACTGCTAGGTGAAATTAGTTTACATGGAGCATGGTGGACTGTTATCAGCATCAAAAATCAATAAATATGGAGCAGCTGGGTATCTCAGTGGATTGAGAGTCAGACCTAGAGATGGGAGGTCCTAGGTTCAAATCTGGCCTCAGATACTTCCCAGCTGTGTGACCCTGGGCAAGTCATTTAACTCCCATTGCCTAGTCCATATCACTCTACTGCCTCAGACCAATACCCAGTATTTATTCTAAGACAGAAGGTAAGGGTTTAAAAAAATCAATAAATACACCAAAATGACAAAAGTGCTATCAATCAATATTGGCTAACTAGTAGGAAAGGTGAGCACAAACCTTTCATAGGAACCTTTTCTTCCTACAGTTAGTGAGAAGTGCACTCATCTAGGTGAAAAATGGCTCAATATTCATTATCATAGTTCTATAAACAAAAACTTACTAAAGAAGAAAAGCTTGCCCTATTAAATAGATTAACTGTAGTAAGTGTGAATCTTTAATCTGCCCAATCCAGTCATTCATTCATTTATTCAGAAGTATTTAATAGAACATCTAATATGCTTACAATATTATGAGAAGTGTTTTGTGGGGACATGAAGATGAATAAATTCTCACAAAACTTAAATTCTAGTTGAAGAATATATATTTAAAAGACCACTGCTAATTCTAGGCAGCCTAGGATTAATTGCTAAATTTGTAGTGTGGATAATCACAGAGTCAAAGATTTTGAGCAGCAAGGGAATTTTGAAGTATTTGATTCCAACCCCTTCATTTATAGATAAGGAAATTAAGTCCCATCAATGATAAATGACTTGCTCTGCATCACACAACTAATAAGTACCTGAGACAACATTAAAACATAGACCTTCCTGATTCTCCACCTTTTTATTTGCTATGTTATTTTGGTCTTCATACTTCTGGAGTTGAGATAGAGGAACATTTGCTGTACGTGTAAGTAGTTAGGCGGACTTTGTGGAAGAGGTGGAACTTGAACTTGGCCTCAAAAGATGGGTAAGGTATGGATAAATATCATTGTTACTGGTCTGTGTCATTCATATTTTAAGAGAACCAATGACATTATGTCTTGACTTGTGAGTGAATTGGATTTAAGTGAGATAGAGTTTCACAAAGCCATCAGTTTCATTCTCTCTTTCAGTCATTTAAGTCCAGTAGCAAGACAAAAGTCATGGCAACTGACAATGGCCAGGGATGCAATGAATGACCTTGGCATCTTCAATGTCTGACCAAACTCTAAACACTCTACAATGTCTACTTCATGCTTAATGGAATGAATTATTCTCATGCACCCATTTTGCTGGGGGATGTCTCTACATGCTTGGGGGTAGACATTTCTCTAACTCACTGATCAGTTTGAGGCTTGCTGGTTACCCTCAACTTGATTTATCCCATCTGATGAGATGGTTTTACCAGTGTATGGATGTTGCACATGATGCAACTTCTTGGAGCTGGGAGCAGAGGAGGAAATCTAGGTAGAAGAAGGAGTTATGTCAATAAGATCTAGAGCTCAGAGAGAGCTAGAAAACTGCCTAATTCAATGTACTTATTTTATATATGAGGAGATTTAGGTCCAAGTGGTGAGGTAACTTGTCTGCAATCACATAGATATTTTTATAATTTTTTATTTTTCCCATATTATCTGTTGACATTAATTTTAATAAATGTTTTCTGACATTTCGCAATCTGTGTTCTCTCCCTTCCCTCTTCCCCCTCCAATCAGAACAGGATAGGGTGTGGGATAGCATTACATATATTGTGTAAGGAAATGCAGGAACCAGTGACATGAAGCATATGGAAAGCTTTGGGAAGAAGATTAATGGAGGCAGAAGCAACAGCATTGCTATCACTGTAGTCACCTCTGATGTCAAGTTTGGCTCTGGGGTTAAGCAGACTGGGTGTAGTCCTAGAAGAGCTTGATTCCAAAGATGGCAGTTAGACATGCACTAATGCTTTTTACAGTCTGAGGGGAAACCTCTTAATCATAGCTAAGATTTGGCTCCTGCCACGAGTTTTCCCAAAAGGGAGAAACATGTTCCTTCAAGAAAGTGACTCAATGTATCAGTAGATATCAGATATAGGTCAGCTATTTGTTTCTGCCATCACTCACACATAAAAATGCTTAAAATACAAAAGACTCATAAGCACATACTAGCAAAAATTTAAAACACAAATGTGCAATGATATCCCATTATACTCATATGCCACGACATGTTCAGCCATTCCCTGAGTGACAGACATCCATTCAGTTTCCAGTTCTTTGTCACCACAAAAGAGCTGCTATAAATATTTTTACACAAGTAGGTCCTTTCCCCTTACCTTTGATCTCTTGGGATATAGATCTAATAATGGCATTGTTGGGTCAAAAAGTATGCAGAGTTTTATGGTCCTTTTGGTATTCACAGCTATTAAGTATTAGGGATAGGATTTGAACAGAGATCAACTGACTCCAAATTCATTGCTCTTTTTACAAAGCTTTGGATCTAAAGGTAGAAATGAACTTCATATATTTGGTTGGGGGAAAGCAGAGGGTAGCCTACCTTGGCTGGAAAGATGGTTCATGATAAGAGTAGTGAGACCTCAGTTAGGAAAAGTAGGCAAGGGTCATATCATCAGGGCCTTGAATGCCAAGGTGTTTGGAATTTTTCTTTTAGGCAACTTAGAGGCATGAGAAAATTCTGAGGGGGGGTTGAGAGGGTGGGGAGTGACATATGAAAGTGTTTCTTTAAGAAGATGAAATATGGTCATTGCATCACATAGAATGTATTGGAGAGATGGATCACTAACCACTTTAATATACAGAGTATATTAAATATAGTCATATTTAATGTGAGTTTAGTATATTAAAACTTGGGAACAAAAAAGAAGGAATAAGAAAGATATCTAAAGTCAGTTTTTAATTTTATTCATAAACATAAGAATAGAACATCTCAGACATTTCCAAAGGTGCTTGGTGGATGGAGTAATGGCCATCTGGTTGGTAAGTTAAATCACTGGGGACATGGATAGACTTTCTCTGAGTCTTTTTTGCTGCCTCCTCTTTGGAGAATGAAAATGACAAAATTCCATTAAAGGTCATTGGGAAAGTTTCGATCAGGAAAGGCATGATCTCAGAATTGTCACTGGGAATCAGGTAATTCCCTGCTCTTGGGTATTTAGTTTCCAGTAGCAAGAAAGAATGTAAATGATGGATTTATTATTGTTAAGTATAGCAAGAAGAGGATTTCAATTTTCAATGTAGGTTCAGCAAGTTAATGAAAACAGGAAAGAAGGCATAATTTGCCAGAGAAAGTTTAAAAAAAGATTTCATATGCTGAGGCTAAGTTAAACTTTTAGCCACTCTTCCAAAAGGTTGCAGAGAAAAAAATTAAATTTGTGTGAAATCTTGCAAAACTAGCCAAAAGAATTTACATAGATCATAGATTTAGAACTAGGAGGGACCTCAGAACCCATCTAGTCCAACCCTCTTGTTTAACAAAAGAGAAAAACTGAGACAGAGAATTAAATGACTTGCTCAATATAATATAATATATGTTTGAACATGTCTTCCTGATCCCAAATTCAGTATCCTATCTGTTCCTGATAAGGACAGAGAATGGGGAAAATTGCCTACATATATAATACAAGTAGATATCATGAAGTATTATTAAAAAACAGAAAGAAAAATGACCATAGAGAGACCATGGCCTTAGATGCCCATGATGCTCAGTACAAGGACTGAGTTACAAGCAAGTGTAATAGAAATGGTAATCTGAGTGACACTATTTCTTGTTGCTGTAACTGATGTATTCTGGCTTGAGACTATAGAGAGCTACTAGTAGTATGGGGACACCTGAGGGTACTTAGTTACAATGGAGATAGAAGTACTTTGATAAATACTGAGAAATAGAGAGAAAGATAGAGGGATGCTGCTGCAGAGGAATGCTCTGGTGTCTGCCTACTGATTCCTATGTGAGGCTAATGGATCAATCTATTTCCTAACCTCCTCCTTTTTTCACTCCCTCTCTTCTCCAACCCTCTCCCTCCCAGTTTATTCTTGAAGCCTTTGGCTTCCTCCCTCCCCCCTGAGTGGACAATGATATTTATGAGGAAAAACTTCTTCCTTTCTTTTATCAGGTAAGGAGTTTATTGGGATAACAACAGGATGGGAAACTGATGGAAGAGGGATGAGGGTTTCCCTGACTTTAAGGAGAATTTGAGGGTTTGGGAAATCAGTCCAGTTGTCACAACTGTGACAGAGGGACAGTTAGAGAGATGGATGGAGGACAACAGTTAGAATCTTTCTTCTTCACAAAGCCACGGAGATCTCTCAGCCTAATTTCAGAAGCCCCCCTCAAGGGTCCTTCAGCCTGGGACAAAAGCTAACAAGATCAGTTCAGCTTCTTCTCTCTACAGCTAGGCTTGCCTCCTTTCTTGGTCAGTCAAAACCCCAGAGAGAGCAGGGGTTTCTCCATTTCCCCTGGCCAGCTCAACTCCCAGAGAGAGACAGAATCAGTTCCTCCTTTGGTCAGAAAGCCCAAAGCCAACCCAGCCCCACCCCCCCCAAGGGTCCTTCAGCCAGCTTCAACTGCCTCTCCTCCTGGGAACATTCTGTTTGGAACCTTTTTGATTGACAGACAGGTCCCCAGCCTTGGTTCTTGCATCTTGGCTTGTCCTGCAAAACCTCTCTCTTCAAGTCTCTACCACACTAGGTGAATCAGAGGTGCCAATTCAAGGTGGCAAATTCAACCTTAGGTATCACTGAGACTTGCTGGGATGAGAACCATAACTAAAATATGTCACTGGAAAAGTATAACAGCCAGAAAAAGATTCATAAAAGCAGGGGAGGGTGTGGAGAGGCATTACATACTAAGAATACTTGTGTAAGGAAATGCAAGACCTAGTGGAATGAAGCATGTGGAAAACATTGGGATGAAGATTAATGGGGTCAGAAGCAATAGCATTGATGTTGATGTAGTCACTTTGATGTCAGACTTGGCTCTGGGATTAAGCAGACTGCTTGCAGTCTTAGGGGAGCTTGATTCCAAAGTTAGTTAGACTTTCACTAATACTTTTTTATAGTCTGAAGGAAAACGTCTTAAAAATAGTTTAATTTTGGCTCCTGTCTAGGGTTTTCCCAAAAGGGATTAACATATTCCTTCAAGAAAGTGACTTAATATGTCAGTAGATATCAGATATAGGTTAACAATTTATTTCTTCCTTCACACACACAAAAATGCTAAAAACACAAAAGAATCGTAAACATCTAATAGCAAACACTTAAACTATGAAATAGGAACTCAAAACAAAAGACTACAAAGGAGTCTACAGAAAATTTGTTGCCTATCACCTCTATTATATTCCCCCAAGAGGTAAAATACCCCAAGTGACTTTAGAACTGATGAGCTGATTTTACTTTCATCGTAGTCTACATTGTCTAATATTTATCCCTTCCATCTTTGTATTAGTTGTAAATCTGATAAGTATTCCATCTATTCATTTATTCAAGACCCCAATAAAAAAGATAAAAAAATCTATAACTAACCATGGTGCCTTGGAGTACTCTACAAGAGACCTATTTCTACCCCAAATTCTAAATTAATCTAGATCATTCTAGCTTACAAGATAGTTTTCAAGGCTGAGGAGCATCCTTCTTGGGATTGCTGCTTGGTCACCTGTCCTGAGAGAAATAAACACAAAACAGAGTCTTGAACTATAATATAATACAGGCTCATCTAGACAAGCATGCTCTCACTACAAGTATGTGAAACCATCATGATTAGAAAACTCCATTTCCCTCCATTTTCTGATTTGGAGAATGGCTATTAGATTGTAAGACAGAACAAAAATAGTTAACAGAGTTGATATCTAAGATAAAGAAGAATACTTATTTGCTTTTGACAAGTTAAGTTCCTAGACCTAGATGAACTGGCTAGATATGATTATTGAGTCATTATCAATGACTCTCTAAAAATCAGTGGAAAATAGGAGAATAAATGCACCATTTTTTCAAAATAGAAAAAAAATTAAAAAAAAAAAAAGATTCCGCAAGCCAAAGGCCAGTGAACTAGTCTATGGTTTCTGCCAAAATTCTAGGACATAGTATTAGAGGGATGATGGTTAGTGAAAGCCTAGAAAAGAAAGCAGTTGAGTGACTTTACCAATAAAAGGCCCTGCTAGGCTGATTTAAACTCTTTTTTTTGGAAAAATTTAGAGAAAGGGTGCACTGAAATTTTAGTATAATTTTGACAATGTCTTTTATGCTATTCTTGTAGAAAATATGGAGAGCTGTGGGTCAGGCTATTAGTAGTCTAGGTAAGTATCACTAAAGTGAGGTAGACTTAAAATTGATTGGAAAGATCCAAAGAATAGTCATTGATGGTTTGATGTCAACTTGGAAATATGTTTCCTGTAGAGTACCCCAGGTCTCCATGGTTAGTTATATATTTTTAAATCACTTTTCTTATCAGTGACTTGAATAAAGGCATAGATGGAATGCTTATCAAATTTTCAGCTAACACAAAGATGGGAGGAATAAATAATATATTGTATGACAGAGTCATGATCCAAAAGGACAGGTTAGAACACTTGGGCTAATGAATTAAGATACATTTTAACAGTGTAATATCTTACACTTGTTTCAAAATGCCAACTCAATAAGTAGAAGGTGAGAGAGAAATGGTCAGCGAATTGTTAAAGATCTTCAAGAGTATGAAGGTCTGGAATCAGGGAGATCTGATTTCAAATATGCCCTTGGACTTGGGATAGCTGTGTAAACCTGGGCAAGTCACTTCACCCTATTTGCCTTAGTTTGCTTATCTGTAAAGTAAATTAGAAAAGGAAATGCAAACCACCCCAAGCATCTTTGCCAAGAAAACCCCAAATGGCATAATGAAGAATTGGACATGACCGAACAAAGTTGATATGAAGCAACATTATGATAAACAGACATAAACACCTTAATGTGTAATAAGATGTATATTGGATAGAAGTCTGACTACAAAGTCAATCGGACAGAGGTTCAAGTTCCATGTCTGAAATATATTGAATGTGTGACCCCCAGACAAGTCACTTAATCTCTGTTTTAGGAAAATATCTTAGCATTGTAAGTGTGGGTAAGGCTAGGATAGAAAAACTTGATTGCATTGGTAATAATAATACTGATAATTAGCATTTATATAGTGCCTTGAAGTTTGCAAAACACTTTGCAATTACTCTCTCATTTAATCCTCTTAACAACTTAGGAAGGTAGGTGCTATTATTATTCCCATTTCACAGTTGGGGAAACTAAAGCAGATAGAAGTTAAGTGACTTGCCAAAGGTCTCATAGCTCATATCTGAGTTTGGATTTCAACCGGGGTCTTCCTAATTCTAGATTCAGTGTTCTACTCGCTGTGCCAACTAGGAATCCAGGGTAGAGAGTATTGTACCTCATCTACGACTTTCCTTTATCAGTGAAATCATGATTCCAGCCCCCAAGAGTGGTATAGTATTCACAACTAGGAAAATAGTCATCCTGCTGTATTCCACTTAGGTCTGGTGAGGAATTTTGAACTCTTGTGAGCAAACAGGCACTCCACTTGGGCTTTGCCAAGGTGGGTAGGATTCACAGTGCCCTCTTTCCAGCAGCGAAGTTTCTGTGATGGTGAAAACATCGTTCTTCCCTCAGGACAGAAATAGTAATGCATACACTCCTGGTTCTTTAATTTCACTTTTTAAAAAATGAGATCCATCAAGAGGTATTTTATTTAATGATGCCTCTAAAGACTACCTACAGCTAATCAGTCTCTTCTAGGATGACATGTAGCTGCTTCTGGCCTCCTGATTTTTTATTTTTTGTTATTATTCTGGCCAGCCTCCTTATGGATCTTGTCTCTAGATTCTGGATCTCCCAAAGCCAGGATTCTAAGCAAGAAGCATCAGAAGGTGAAGCATCTCACAACCTGGCCCTGAGCCATCTTCTTCCCTTGTTCAAGATCTCTGACTCAGGAATCTAAGGCATCACAGTGAGCTGAAGGGGTGGCAAAGGGGGCTGGCTTGTCTTGTCATTAGCCTTGAAAGTCATCATATGTCTTTCATGAAAATGGGGAGGGAAAAGGTAGCACGCTTTTATGGATGGCCAGGTATCTATGAATTTATTCACGTAGCCATATATTTCAGAGCTCTAGTAGAGTGAGGAACCTTATGAAATTCAGGAATAAAATAAGCAAGCAAAAGTTTCACAATTTATGACTGCATAGATGTATGTTTACATATGAATATGCATGTACATATATACATATTTTATATATCATATAACTTAAACATATTTTTGGACTTTTGATTTTACCTGAATTTTTCTATATAAAAGTATTTCTCTTGTAATATTATACATATCAGACCATCAGCTAGTTAATAAGCATTTATCAAGTGTCATCTACGTACTAGAGGAGTACTGAGAATATGAGAACTAAAGACAATCCCTGACCTCAAGGAGTTCAAAATCTAATAGATATTAGATTACATACACAAGACAGATATTACAGGACTTCAAGGAGCTTCCATTATAACAGGGGGAAGACTATACGTAGTGTATATCCATAGCTACCCACTGTAAAGTTGGAACTACATTACCCAAAATTCCTTTCTGCATTACCTAGAATCCTTTTCTCTTTTCCTTCATCCTCTTTTATGTGATTGCATTTAAGTTTGCTGTGACTCCTCCCTCACTCTCTTTTACTCATGATCTGGCTGAGTTCAGGTAGTCCTTATACATTGGTTTATTATTAATAAAACTTTATAAAATGCAATAGTTATGGAATATTAATTTTAAATTCACACCATATATATGCATATATGACTTCTATGTGATTATATGCTTACATAACACATATATAACATAAACTATACATGTATGCATACATACACCCATATGTGGGCAGCCATAGGAATGGCAAGTGTGCTCACAGGGCAATCAGCTGATAGGCCTTTTCCAAAAGGAACCTGAGTGTTGAATTGATTATTGTTCCCAGAGCAAAAGGTGGAAAGATTTGGGGAGGGGATAATATATACGATAGATGGTCAGGAGTCTGGACAGCTTAGCCCAGCGAGGGGGTGGAGTTCCCAAGTTGAGCAATTCCTAAATTGAGCAACTTAGTTCTTCACAGTGTGATCTTTGGAGGGCTGGCTAGAAGGGTCCAGTTTCAGGAAACTTAAGAAAGGCTCATCCTTCACAGATTCTATTCTTGGGCACGACTCTAAAATTCCTATGGACAGAGCAGGTGTTCAGTAGATGTTTTTGTTGAATGAATGAATATAAGACAGTGCCTCCCATCTACAAGACACTTTTAATAAATGGCTGTTGATTGATTGACAAGGTGACAAATGAGAAGAGAATCTCATTCCTTAAACATGTTTTCATTAAGATAGATTTTCCTTCCTTGCATGCCACGGAAAGGGTGCTGAACTTGGAGGACTGGATTTGATGTTAACAGAAGTGAATCTGAATCTTACTTCTGCCACTTATTACTTGTGTTACTTTGGAAAAGTCACTTCATCCCTTCATTTCAGATTTTTAATCTATAAAATGAGATCATTAGAACAGATTGTTTCTAAGACTAGGAGTCTATGATCCTGATAATGTTCCTGCGACCAAGTCCATGTGTAGAGATGAAAACTAGATTTAACACAAATCTTTTCAAAAAGTTTCATTGTAATAAGAACTATATTCTAGGGAAGCCATAAACACTGAGTATGTTCAAGAGAGTTTAATGAGCAAAGAAGTGAAACAAATGGATGCTCATTGACTGGGGAATGAATAATTGAGTTATGGTCTGTGAATATATTAGAATATTGCACTGAAAGAAATGATGAATAGGACAAATATAAAGAAGCTCGGGACAACTTACATGACCTCCTACAAAATTAGGTAAGTGGAATGAGGAAAATTACAAAATTACAATAATATAAATTCAAGGAACATCAACAATTAGACAATCAAAATTGAATTCTGTGAAATTAAATGACCAAGCGTGACCACATAAAAGAGATATAAGAAGGCATTTCTTTTTCTTTGTAGGGGGATTATGTATATGGAACACTGCATACATCAGGTGTTTTTTTTTTCTGGCATGTAGTTTGCCGAATTTTTAATATATTTTTTATTTCTCTGTTTTTATTTTGTTTTGTATTAGGGGATTGATTGGTTTTATGGTGGGGAAGGGGTAATAAATGGGTAACAAAATGATATAAAAGCAAAACTAGAATAAAATTTATCCAAGAAAAGAATGCAATCTCTAAAGCTTTTTTTTTTAAATAAGAGAGAATGATTAGAAAAACACTGAGAAAAAATTACTTTAAAATATCATAGTTATATATGGACACATGAATATCAAAAAGAGATAATGACTCCAGTCAATTACTCTAAAGGAATTAATTGATTAAAAAAAACAAAGGCAATGATTAAAACATTAAAATTCTAACATTTCCAAATAAGTTATTCCTAGGAGATGATGCAAAGCACACAAAGACTAAATTGAATGTATGTTGGCAAGAGCATATTCACATCTCTAAATAACTAGTTAATACAGTCAGTATTTTGCACCTCATCGAGGCCTGGCACTTATTTGCAAAATGTTCCAGTCAATTGTCAACAAAAAAGAATGTAGATTTTGAATCCTTAAAAAAAATGAAAAAAGTTTCCTTATCACCCAAAGAATGAAATGCTGTGAAGACTGGTGTTCTCTGGGGACTGCCAAGTGTACTGTCAGGTGTAATCCAGCCCGTCAACATTTTTCAGGAGAAAAGCAGAATAAACATGAAAACAAAGGAAGAAGAGATTCAAGAGGGAGTTATAGCTCTACCAACCTTAGAGATGCTATAATTAAGAATCATTCTTGCTCTAGGAACAAAGTTTTACAGAATTCAAAGTGCAGAAAATTCAAGGCTGTCTTCTTTTGAACAGTCTCTTTTTCTTCTTTGATAAATACCTCTCTTTTGTGGTGCCTTCATTTTTTCATTTTTGATCATATGACCTGAGTAAAAATTTATCTATGGATGGGGTTGAGGTATCAAATGTGGCTTCCTCATAAGGACAACAAAAGAGATATAAGGATGTGGAATTCCATTTGATAGTGCCAAGTATGTGGTAGTGCTAAATTTGGGTAGTGAACTTATCTTCCTTCCTTCCTTCCTTCCTTCCTTCCTTCCTTCCTTCCTTCCTTCCTTCCTTCCTTCCTTCCTTCCTTCCTTCCTTCCTTCCTTCCTTCCTTCCTTCCTTCCTTCCTTCCTTCCTTCCTTCCTTCCTTCCCTCCCTCCTTCCTTCCTTCCTTCCTTCCTTCCTTCCTTCCTTCCTTCCTTCCTTCCTTCCTTCCTTCCTTCCTTCCTTCCTTCCTTCCTTCCTTCCCTCCCTCCCTCCCTCCCTCCCTCCCTCCCTCCTCCCTCCCTCCCTTCCTTCCTTCCTTCCTTCCTTCCTTCCTTCCTTCCTTCCTTCCTTCCTTCCTTCCTTCCTTCCTTCCTTCCTTCCTTCTTTCTCTCCTTTTTTTCTTTGAGGTCAAGCTATTGTCACTATGTAAATAAGAGCTCTTATTTTAGTAACTTATGTCACATAATCCCCAGGCCACACAATATAGCATTTTGATATTCTGATTTGGCTATGATATCTTTTGTTCTCCAGTAAGTCCTTTCTGCCATGCCGACAATACTGTAAATTCCAAGGGCAGATAATATACCTTTTATTACTTGTGTAATCCCTACATATATAGGAGAAGGGGGCAAACATTTATTAAATAACTATTACATGCCAGGCATGGTGTTAAGTTCTTTACCAATATTATATCATTTGATCTCCTCCATAGCTCTTTACATAGTCCTTAGCACACAGTAGATATGAAATCAATATTTCTTTAAAGCAATGACAACATGTAGTCATCAAGACCCTAAATTGTATGCATACCTGCACAATCCTCCAGCTTCTATTTCTTGCCTGCCCTCTCTCTTCTGCTGATACTGATTGCCTATCACAACTCCCCCCAAGTGCCTTTCTGAAATGATCAGAATGATTGAGAGTCGGGGCAACTTCATTCCATCAGGGAAATAGGTTGGAAAGAAATTTCTTTGGAGGATGATTTGGCAACTTCTCTAACATATTAACTTGTTGCAAACCAGAAGGTGTTCAGAAAATTTTAAATGTATTGGTTCTGGAGGCAGCTAGGTGGCTCAGTGGATTGAGAGACAGGTGTAGAAAAAGGAGGTTGTGGGTTAAAGTTTGAGCTCAGATACTTCCTAACTGTGTGACCCTGGGCAAGTCACTTAACCCCCATTGCCTAGCCCTTACCACTCTTCTGCCTTGGAATCAATATAGAGTATTGACTCTAAGATGGAAGGTGAGGAAGGTTTGAAAAAATGTACTACCTCTTTGTGGTTACAGAAAATGTGTAAATGTGCACCAATAGAGAACTGAACAAATCATTGGCTTATGAATGAGATGGGATTGTACCTTAAGAAATTAAAAAAAATATGAGGAATTCATAGAGAGGAAGACTTATCTGAGTTGACTAGGTAACACAGATTCATCACTGAATTTGGAACAAGAAAGGCCTGAGTTCAAATATAGTTCCATATTTGTGTGTCCCTGGACAAGTCACTTAACTTTGAACTCCCTCTATTACCATATCTTTAAAATAGGGATAATAATAGCTCCTACCTCCCAGGATTGTTGTGAGGATCACATAAAATCAAGGATAGTGCTTTGCAAACCTTATAAATGCTAGCTACTTATTATTATTGTTTTCCTTGCTGTTGCTTATTTTTGTTTATTTGTTTTATTTGTTTGTTATTTGTTTGTTATTTTTGTTAGTGATTCAGAGTGAAAAAAGAAGAATCAAGCTATCAATATACTAAAGTATAATAATACAAATGATAATAACATTAAAATCAATTAAATTCTGCTAAGTTGTAAGGAGTCCTGAAGAACTAAAAACAAAATACTCCTTATACCTCTGATTAGAGAGGTGGGATATTATGGATTCAGAATGTGACATTAAATTGTCAAATATAATTTGATGGTGGTTGAAGTGTATGCTGGTTTTGTTTTCTTTGTTTTTTTTTGTCTGAAAGAAGTGTTCAATTGATGTGGGCATATTAATGTAAAGTGAGGAGAAATAAAAATGAGAAAACATTCATATGCTTTATAAAAGTGGGTAGACTAACAAAAAACCAAACCATTATTTTTAGCACTATTGTGAGAGGCTACTTTGTGGGCAGTGGTTTTGAACCCAGAAGGATCTGAGTTCAAATATCACACTCCAACTCCTTATTTACTGTGTGATCCTGGTTAATTTATTTCCCCCCAATTGTCCTAGGTCCGTGTTGGCACAGGTACTGAGGTGTGCAGGGTGTGGGTGCACTACTGTTCCCCCTCTCCTCAGTGCCCAAAGATATTTTTCACATGCTGCACCCCTCTGCCCATCATCTGAATGCAAGCACTTCCTCTCTCTACTCTGGGGGCTCTCAGGCAGCTTGCAAGTGCAGTTTGGGCACACAATTTCAAAAATGTTCGCCACTGCTGTTCTAAGTAAATCTCTAAAACTATCCTTGAGGAGAAGGTGCTGACCTACATTGGAAGAGGGAGCTTATGAAGTCACTAAATAAATGAGATCAAAGGTCTCTTCCCTATCACCTTAGATATGAGGATCTAATCTCAACTCTGGGTTTATGCCTCTTGGGAAGAAGAGGTAACATTAGATATTGTTTGGCCTCTTTTTATTTATAATATTCCCATTTGTAGAAGCAGTTAGATGGCACAGTGGATAATTCTGGTCTTGGAGTCAGGAAGACATCTTCTTGAAGTTAAATCTTGCCTCAGACATTTAAAAAATGTGTGACCCTGGGTAAGTCACTTAACCCTTTCCCTCTCAGTTTCTTCATCTGTAAAATGAGCTGGAGAAGAAAATGGAAAACTGTATCTTTGCCAAGAAAATGCCAAATGGAGTCACAAAGGATTGAGCATGAGTGAAAATGACTGAACAACAACAATAATTAATTACAGAACAGGAAAAAGTGAAGCAACAAGAAAGCTACATTTAGGTAATGAGCTACATTTAGGTAATTAGCTGTATTGACATAATTTAGGTAATACAAATCTTTGAATAAAAAACAACTCTGTAAAGCGGACAGTTTCTCATTGTGCCAGTATTTCCAGAAGATTTAGGAGTGGCTACATAATATGAGGACACACATAATGTGACTTTGTGACTTTGTGGCAAAGTGCTATAGATGAAGTGATTGCCTAGGCAAAATATAGTCAATGTATATGAACCTGAATTCTCAGGCAATTACCTCATCTCCATTTCCCTGCAGCTGCAAAATACAGCTTTTAAAAGTATAAATATGAGGCCAGAGCAGCCTTGATGTCCCTTCTCTGAGCCAAAGAAATCGCTTGGTGGTGGTGATGGTGGGAAGGAACTGAGTAAGAGCTGCTTTAACATCTCTAGGGGAATGAAGAAACTATACTTGACATTGTCATTTTACCCCAGTGTCAAATCTTTATAGAGACACCTTGCAGTGTTGTAATTCATTTCCTATGACAGGTGTGCCTCCACAAATAAAAGGACAAGAACAACATTCCCAGACCAGAGTAAATTATTTTACTCTTCTTGTTTTTTTCTGTATTTTGGCAAGTACTTGAGTAGTCTGTATGCTAACAGTCCAGACTCTTGACCATCAGAATGCCCACTGTGGGTGGCTATAATTACCCCTTTAGACTCTTTAACTTGTAGGATTCTCTCAATAATTGCAGTCCCTCTCTTTGTAATAATCACGTGTAGAATTAGATCTAGAAGGGAACTTGGAGACAAAGAAGTCCAGGATCATTTTTCATATGAGGACACTAAAGAAAAGAGGAGTTAAGTGCCTTGTCCAGGGTGTATAATCTCTCTCTCTCTCTCTCTCTCTCTCTCTCTCTCCCTCCCCCTTCCTTCTTTTCTCTCCCTTCTGTCTCTTCCTTCCTTCCTTCCTTCCTTCCTTCCTTCCTTCCTTCCTTCCTTCCTTCCTTCCTTCCTTCCTTCCTTCCTTCCTTCCTTCCTTCCTTCCTTCCTTCCTTCCTTCCTTCCTTCCTTCCTTCCTTTTCTTTCTTTCTTCCTTCCCTTTCTTTCTTTCTTTCTTTCTTTCTTTCTTTCTTTCTTTCTTTCTTTCTTTCTTTCTTTCTTTCTTTCTTTCTTTCTTTCTTTCTTTCTTTCTTTCTTTCTTTCTTTCTTTCTTTCTTTCTTTCTTTCTTCCCTTTCTTTCTTCCTTTCTTTCTTTCTTTCTTTCTTTCTTTCTTTCTTTCTTTCTTTCTTTCTTTCTTTCTTTCTTTCTTTCCTTCCTTCTTTCTTTCTTTCCTTCTTTCTTTCTTTCCTTCTTTGCTTCTTTGCTTCTTTCCTTCTTTCCTTCTTTCCTTCTTTCCTTCTTTCCTTCCTTCTTTCCTTCTTTCCTTCTTTCCTTCTTTCCTTCTTCTCACCAACTCACCAAGCTTGAAAGTTCAACAGTCATTCACAGGCCAATCCCAAAGCTCATTAGTATGGAAATTTTAACCTGGCCTTATCCAATCATCCTTAGACTACGAGGTGGTATTAGCACTATATTTAGAACAGACACTTGATCATCTTTAGTATACTGAGGTGCAGAACTCTTACCCCCACATACACATTAGCAATAATTACAGTTATCCACTACCATGCCCATCACAACTAGTAACTACCTAAGGCTGGACATTAATCAAGGCCTTTCTGACTCCAAGTGTAGTGCAGTCTCTCTTTCATGGATATATATATATATATATATATATATATATATATATATATGTATATATATATAAATAAATATATATATATTTATTTATATATATATATATATTTTTTTTTTTTTGCTTAACCTCAATATAGAAAGAACTTGATAAAACTTTCAAGGTATATTTCATCTTACTTTTTGGCTTTATCCATTCTAATTTTATCTGAGTTCGTTTCCCTCCTCTCTTGTTTCCTAAGTCCAGGATATCATTTGGTGAGGAGAGGAATCCTTTCATAGAATAGCATCTTTGGACTATTGTATATGAGATGACATAATTTGTTTCTATCATAGTAGCCAAGAGACAGTATGACACAGTGGTAAGTTTGTGGAGTTAATGGATTTGAGTTCAAATTTCACTTCTGAACCCTACTACCTGTGTGACCTTGAGCAAATTATTTAATGTCCTTCAATTTTCTTATCTGAAAAATGAGAATTGAACTAGATAGATATCTGAGTTATTTTCCAGTTCTAGCTTTGTGATCTCATATTCTACCCAGATGGCAGACTTAGTTGATTCACATTATTAAGCCCTCTTGCTGGCATATTATTGAATTGGGATGTGGCAGTTTTCCATGGTATATTGATGCAGTTTTTCCTCAAACTTCAACAAAATGAATTACTGAAATGCTACAACTGTGGTGGTAGGGTACAGTTGCCATTTCTGGATTGAAAAAAAAAGAGAACTGGGACTATGAAATCAGAGAAGCTTAGAGATAAAACCTGGGACAAAACCTGGGGATCAAAGGTCAACATTATTGTCTTTTAATGACCCTAATAATAATTTTCCTTGTTGGGGCCCGTGAAACTGAAGAGGCTCATACCTATTTTCCTAAGGCAGATCATAACAAGAAACATCATGGGCTGGTGGGGGAAGGGAATATTGCAGTGACTCTCCCATTCTTGGCTTTTGTATTGACTGTACTTTTGTAGGAAGAACATATCTTCATTTTCCTGTAGAGTAGCATTCCCAATCCATTTGGGGTGAAATTTAATGGAACTGGTCATCAGCCTAAAAATGCATAAGGGAGAATGCATTAGCTACAATTTGCCTTGATAATGTCCCCTTCACTTATGCTAGTACAAGACCCTGATGTATTCTGAAGAAGAATATAGCCCTGCTATAAGTGCTGAGCTCAAATAGCTTCATTAGGCTTTCTGAGGCTCTCAAGTGGACACATTTGATAGGATGGGGTGTAATTATTTTATGCCCAAGTTTGAGACTGGAAGAGTTTAGTCAAAAATTAGCAAGGGGCTTTTTGATGACATGATCCTTCAAATCAGAATTTAATCAAATTTAATCAAAACTTTATATATCAGGTATACACTCTCAGTAACAGAGATATGATTCTTTAAGTTTCTAATATCTATTAATTTTATCTTTATTCATATTAGTTGTATGGTTTTATACAAATTGTCTAATCTCTCTGTGCCTCAATGTACTGATATATAAAATCAGCAGCTAGACTAGATAATGGGATCATAGTTAAAAACTGCAACAGGGTTTCTATTTACTATTCCATGCTAAATTGCCTGAAAAATAGACCAACTCCTTCAATATCATGCAACCTATGGATGATTATCAGAGTAATTCTTTCTTGAGGAAGACAGTATGATCTTAAAACAATACAACATTGTGTTCCTCCATGGGAAAGTCATAAATTTGTTGGAAAATAACATGGTTCACAAAGTTATTCACGGGCAGCTTAATTCTGAAGAAAAACTTGTCTATATTTGGGAGAGATGTGGGGTTCGTTCCCCCCCAAAAAGAAAAGATTAAGAGTCAATGTATTACTGTTATCAATAGTTTCCTGTCTATTTGTTCCAGTGGCCATGTAAGTGGCTGAAGCGGATGAAATGGAGAGCCTAGAGCTTGGTCAGACATAGAGGATGCCCATATTGTGGGCCATCTCCAGTTGTTCTGACTTCTGTCTTGCCATTGGATTTTGATGTCTCTGGAAGACAGAGTAATGTTGACCACTTTGTTGAATTCTGTCTCACTTAAATCAAATCCATGCACAAGTTAAGACATCACCCTATGATGTCAATGGTCTTCAAAAACAAAGGACAAACCACAATACTCTCTTTGTAAGCTGTAAGCTCCAAGAGGGTAGGAACAGTCTTATCTGAATTTGCCATCTCCTCTAATGCCAGCCTAGTGTTCAGTCCCAAGTAAATGCATAATAAAACATTTCTGTTTTAAATTTAATTTAAAATTTTCCCAATTATATGTAAAAAGTTTCCAACCTTTTGAAAATAATTTTTAGTCTTAAATTCTCTCCTTTCCTTTCACCCCCACTTTCTTGCTGAGATCCTAAGTAATTTGATAAAGATTTTATATGTGCAATCATGTAAAACATTCTCATATTAATCCTATTGTAGAAGGAAATTTGAATAAAACCTAATAAAGAAAGTGAAAAAAAGTTTCCTTTCATCTGGATTCAGACTTCAAAGTTCTGGAATGAAAGTAGATGGCATTTTTTATGATGAGTCTTTTGGGATTATTTGGTATCACTCTATTTCTGAGAATAGTTAAGCTATTCACAGTTGTTCATCATGTAGTATTGTTGTCACTACATACAATGTTCTGGTTCTGCTTTTTTTCCTTTGCTTCAGTTCATGCAAGTCTTTCCAGATTTTTTTGAGTTCTTCCTGCTCATCATATTCCATAACAATCATATACTATAATTTACTGAGCCATTCACTAATTAATGGATATCCTCATGCTTTTGGATTCCTTGTCCCCACAGAAAGAGCAGTTTTAAATATTATATATATAGATATATAGATATACACAGACACACACACACACATATATATGTATATATATATACATATATATGTTCTTACCCCTTTTTATCTCTTTGGAATACAAACCTAGTAATGGTATTGTGTCACAAGGTAGATATTGTTTTATACAGTTTGGACATAGGTTCAAGATGTTTTCTAAAATGGTTGAATCAATTTACAACTCCTCCAACAGTGCATTAATGTCTCAATTTTCCCACATCCTCTCCAAGTGTTGTCATTAACTTTTTTTTTCTAAAATAGCCAATCTGATAGATGTATGGTGATATCTCAGAGTTGTTTTAATTTGCATTTCTCTAATTAATATTGGTTTAGGGCACTTTTTGCATGACTATAGAGCTTTGATTACTTTGTCTGAGGACTGCCTGTTTATATCCTTTGACCATTCATAAAATGAGGAATGACATATTCTAAGACATTTGACTCGTTTCTCTATGTATCTGAGAAATGAGGCCTTTATTAGAGACTTGTACATTTTTCATCATTATTATGATTATTGGGTATTATTTTCCATTCTTTTTCCACTCCCTACTTATCCCCTTTTCTCTCCTTTTACTCTGTCCATCTTTAAAAGAGTTTAGCTTCTGACTATCACATCCCCTAATTTATCCTCTTTTCAATTAGTGCCCCCTTCTCCCTTTTTTGCACCTTTAAAATGTTCATCTCTTTTCGGTGGACTTTTAAGCCTCTTTTATCAACTGGCCTGTTCTGTTTTTTAAGCTAATTATTTCTTCAGTATTTTTCATGCCTTTTACCAAGTTGTCAACTCATTTTTTCGTGACTTTCTTGTTTCAGTGTCATTTCTTTTCCTAAGTTTTCTTTTCCCTCTCTTATTTGATTTTTAAAATCTTTTTGAGCTACTCAGTTAACTCTTTGTGTACCTGCCTTCAGAGCTAGCTCTGGGTATTTATTTGCTTTTAGTTCAGTAAGAATATGCCTGTGTTCTGGTCAGTGAGTAACCACAGGTACTCTTTTCCACCTTGCAAGGCTATAATCCAGGGTTCTCTGCTCCTCTGTGGTTATAAGCACTGGTGTTTGCTAGTACCCCCTTTCACTCTGAGACGGCATCACAGGACTGAGACCTAATTCCCTGTATGGGCAAGGTGTGAAGAGTTCTACTTCAAAGTCCGGAAAGGGACCTCTGTAATCTCCATCTAAGCAATTGTTCAACCCCTGCTACCATCTGTGGCTGAGACTCTGGAAACCTTGGTGTTGATTCAGCTATCCCCAAATACTATTGCCATGGTGGAAGCTGCCTCAGCATGTTGCTCCATGCTCCTCTTTCACCCTGGTGCACTAAATCTTTCATGACAGCCATCTAAATTGTTTTGGACTGAAAAATTATTTCACCTTCTCTTTTGTGGGTTATGCTCCTCCAAAAATCATTTTGAGGCATTATAGTTTCTTGCAGGGTAATTTGGTAGAAATCAGATGGATCTGTGTACCTTCTCTGCTTGGCTTGACCCCCTTAATAAATATTTTCTCAGCTGAATTAATTTGACCTATATTTAGCATCCATTGGGGAATATTATCTCCATAGCATGGAACACTGTATTCTTTAGTCATTTCAGTTTAAGACTGCATTTGCTTTCTTCAGACCTGTAACACTGTTGAATCATATTGAGTTTATAACCAGCTAAAAGCCTGTAGTCCTTATCCAAGTAAAAGACTATTAAAAAAGATTAATGCTGATATGATGACTATTTTTTCATTTCATCAAGAACGGGTTATTTTCATGAGATTCCCTGGTGCATAAAGTGATCATCCATTTAGCATAAGCAAGGAGATTTAAAAATCAGTCAGATAACAAGAATTTACAGTTTAACTTTCATGTGAAAAAATTCTCCCAAGAACTAATCTTTCTCCCTAAGTATATAGGTCTATTGGTATTACTGCACATATACTAAATAGAACAAAAATTAGAGGCAGAAAAAACACAGTTTTGGCAGGCCAATTACTAGTACAGGTGCACTAATATTCTCAAGTTGCTTTTCACTGGAGATGAGTCTGCACATCCTCATTTTCTAAATCATTACTATTTAGCTTGGGCACATTGGCAGTACTTAGTCATTATTTTATCTATATATAGACCAAGAAAGACAAGTCAAAAATGTCCTAACCCCTAGAGCAAATCAAAAGCAGAATCAGTCAGATATACTCAATCTCTCTTGTCCTTTTAGTTTTTTTTTTTTTAAACGATACCTGTGATATACCTTGGAACAGGGAACTGCCATGAAGAAACTCTCTCTACTAGTACATGTTGGCATCTTTGCACTTTATCCTCTTAGAGAGTTACCTAGAAGAAACTGGAAGGTCATGTAACTTAGTGTCTTCTCCAGCAACACACAACAAATGTATATTAGAAGCAAGACTTGAACCTAGGTCTTTCTGATTCCTAGGCCAGCTTTCTTGTCACTGTGTCACACTATGCTTTGATTTAAATAGGTCAAAATATCTTATATTCTAGTATTATACCTGTGGACAATAGTCCCTCTTAGAAATTTGAATGATGCTAGAGGCCTTTGGTTTTGGAAGAGACCATTCATGCAGGATCAAAATGGTGGCTCCATGCAAATGGTCCTATGAGAGTTTCTTTGAAAGCTTTCAACATCACAGTGGTCATTGGGTTAGAATCTGGTGGATTGGTGCTAATAACTTGCTGGTAGTCCAACTTTATTTTTAATGTTATTAAACAACGTGGTGGGTAGCCGAGGTTGAAGAAAGGACCCTGTAACAAATAAACACATTATCTTTGAATCTGAAAGAACTTTCTTAGGTAGCTAGTAAATAGAGAGAAGACTTCCCCATTTCCCCTCTCACAAAAAAAAAATTGCTATGAGATCAGAATTAGATTTCATTGAGAGAAAGCACGTCATGGTGAAAAATGGGGTTCAACACCCCAGTCCTGCAATGGCCAATCCAATGTTTGAGAGATTTAAGCATCGGGTACTATTTTTAGATTGCCAATTTCCATTGCTTAATTTTATCTTATTACTCACAGTTACTCCCCTGGCACCTTGTGTAGCTCCCCACCTTAATAGTTCACATTTACTTTATTCAAAATTCTTGTGTGTGGCAATTATATCCCCTCACTTAGTCATCATAATTTTTATATAATATATATATTGTTTGTAATGTGTCATTTTTCCTTTATATTGTTGCATTGTAAACATGCTGTGTTAAAATATGTTAAATTGACTTAAACAAATTTCCTTTTTTGATGCCTTTAATTTAGCACAGATTGGTCTGAATCTATGAAGAACCATATATTAAACACTCTTGAATAGGTTCTATGAAAAGAAACTTAATTTATGATGTTTAGTATTATACATTATACAGTTTCTTTATTTTTCACTCACTTCATCATGCTGTGAAAATTCATGAATATTTAACTATTAAATGAAATGCAAAATTTTCATTATCATTTTATTGAAAACTTGACATCTTAAAATACCATACATACCATTAGTATTCTAATGCATTGTCACCTTATTGAAAAATGCTGCTAAAAAACAATACAGCCATTCAGAAAAAAAAATTTTGTCCGCCCAAGGCTATTAACTATAGTTCTACACATACATTAGTGACAAATAAGTGAAGCAGCCAATGCTCACAAAAGATGTCACTAAAATGCTAGGAAACAACGGTAACCATAGAAACCATCTCACACTGCAATCTGAGCATCTTTTGTCAGTGTGTGACTAGAAATGAGATGCTTAAAATCATTAGACTATCAAAAAATCTGAACATCTCTCCATTGAAATTTACATATTTAAATATTTTGAAACCTGCAAAAACTTCAACATGATACTTCTATAAAATATTGTTTCAGCTCCTAGCCCTCAACTATCAGTTTGGATATAACAACAAAAATTATATGTGAAGACTTACAATTTTTCCCCCCTCTTTCTTTAGGCTACATGCATTGTCTGAGGAACCTAAACAAACAATCCTGAGAAAAGGGGTTAGGCTCTGAGGGCTGTCTACTTTCCCATTCTGCATCTTCACAGAGGTGGCATTCTTCACCTTTACTTTTCCTTTTTAACACTCACTGGCTTAAACAGTACCTGTTCAGGCAAGACAGGTTTACAGGTTTCATAAGCCTTCATGACAGTAAGTACAAAATTGTCTCCAGATAATGAGATATTTAAATAAGGAACTTGACAAACCAATGTAGGGGAACATGAGTTTGCCTGAATGTGAAAGGTTCCTTTGCAACCTTTGGTGGGGGATTATATTTTCACTGCCTTCCTGTTCTGAGGAAACTCTCCAAAGACTTGCTATTTTAGCTATATGTCCCAAAGAGCAGCAGGGGGGCATTTCCCCAGGAATTAAAATCAAGGTCAGGATGAATTAGAGATGAACCAGGTTTATTGGAAAACTATAAACTCTTCCAAATATTCTTTCTCCTCATCCTTACATCTTAGATCTCTCCTAGGAAAAGGAGAAATATTGTCCATTATATTCAGTAATTAACATTACTAAAGTTAATTTTAATAGGGTTGCCCCTAAACTCTGGATTTTACACCACCACCACCAACACCATCACCACCACCACCACCACCACTAACATCATTATTATTCCATCTCTCACCTCAACAGAGGTTCTTATCCATATCTAGACTTCTTTCCTTTCTTGTTTTTTGGAATTCCTACTTTGCTTCCAGGCTCAAATTCTTTCCTATGAAAGTCTTTTCTGATTCCCCCTGTGCTTTCTCCAACTTCACCCCAATCATTGATTTGTTTGGCTGTATATATATTTTATGGGAACTTCTCTGTGTACATACTGTATGTTTTTGTAAATTATAAGCTCCTTGAGGGGTTAGGTGGTTCACAGTTGTTTATAACCTCAATTTCTATCAGTTTCTGGTACTGAGTAGACGCTCAATAAATGGTTCTTGAATTAAATTCAGTATAATATTTACATTAAAAGCTATTTATCAAGTGACTAATTATAAAAAGTACCAGGTGATTATATATAATGCCCCTCCCAGGATAAATTTTACTTCTATTCTCATCCCCATGCTACTAACTCAAGCCTTGATTGACATCATCTTCCTCAGCCTCCTCTTCTCATATGGAAGAGGGTTAGAGGGGCAGTATAGCAAACTCCAACCAAAGCCTTTCTTTAAAAAGAGCAAAAACTGGACTCTCAGCTCATGCCACTTTGCATCTGTTACTCTTCCTGGTTTCAACTTCAAGGAATAAGGTGCCTTTACCTTCCCATTTCTTTCCCCTTTTTGCATATTGACTCCCTCACCCATTAGATTATAAACTCCTCGAGGGTAGGGACTATATTTCTTTTTATTATTTGTGTTCCCAGTGTTTAGCACAGTATTGGGAACATCATAGGTACCTAATAAATATTTATTGGATTGAATTAGATTAAAGATGATATACCAAGAAAATAAATAGGTACATTTCTGGCCATTCCTTCTCACTTCACTTCAATTTCATTGGCAATGAAAATGCAAAAGCTTTCACAGAAAATTGATGAAGGATTATTGGAGGACAAAATTGTGTAATTTGCACATAAGTTATGTTTTCCTTTATTCCGCAGCCCACCTTATCCTTCCTCCCCCATTTTATTCCATAGAAGGTATAAACTTCATATATATGTATATGTAGAAATATCTGGTCTCAACCCTGAGTCAAGCTCTTCCCACTATACTGTGGTATCATTCATTCAATAAATCATCAATAAGTATCTACTATGGGCAAATAAATCACTGTTCAGGGCTTTGAGATATAATCCCTGTCCTCAGGAAGTAGAAAATTTATTTGAGGGTTCAAAGTAGTGGGGAGACAGGCCTGGAAGGAATGTCTAGTAGTCAGCTATTTAACCTAGACACTGATAAAAATACCACTTGAATGCAATTCTCTAACTAGCAATACAACTACCTAGGAGGATAGATGGTTTCTTAAGTTACCACATTTTATTAATGAGATTAAGGTGGTGGGTTAGCATGCCATGATTTCCTTATTGGTCTCCCTTCTCCAGTCTGTCCTTTATACACTGTGATTTCCCTAAAGTTCAGGTATGTTAGCGTTTACTCCCCTACTCAGTAACCTTTAGGACTCTTTATTGTCTCTAGGATCAAAATATAAACTGCTCTGTTTAATTTTAAAAGTCCTTTATAACCTGACCAACCTGCCCCTTCCAATATTGTTATAGATTCCTCCCCTTCTCTCACTCTACATTTCAGGTAAGCTGGACTTCTGGTTCTTTCTTCAAGCCCAGCTCTCCCACTCTATATCTTTGTCCTGGGTGTCCCTCATGCCTGGAATTCATTCCTACTTCATCTCTACATCTTAGACCTTTTCTTAAAAATTCTACACAAATGACACCTTTACATGAAGTATTACCTCATTTCCCCCCAACTGCTAACGCCTCTCCCTACCCCTACTTCATATATTTAATGTATTATTTATACGTATGTAAATAATTTTGCAAAAATTTACACATGTAAAATTTATTTCATATATCTCTCACACCTAGCGCTTTGTATCTCTTGGCACATTTATTGTTGTTTAGTCATGCCTGACTCTTCATGTCCCCAGATGAGTTTCCATATCAAAGATACTAGAAATGGGGAGCAGCTTGGTGACTCAGTGGTTAGAAAGGCAGGCTTGGGAATGGTGAAGGTTCCATGTTCAAATGTGGCTTCTGATACTTCCTGACCTGGGGGAGACACTTGATCCCCCTTGCCTAGCCCTTACTACTCTTCTGCCTTGGAACCAATACATGGTATTAATTCTAAGACAGAAGGTAAGGGTTTAAAAAAACTCCTGGAGTGGTTTGCTATTTCCTTCTCCAGCATTTTCCTTCTCCTGACTCAGAGTAGGTGTTTAATAAATGCTGGTTGATTACTTGATGTATTGAAAAGCAAGCTCATCTGAAAGGAAAGAGAATTCCAGAGGAGCAAGGGGGCAGTATAAGTCCTGAATGGTAGTCTAGGTATCCTAGTGGAGCCTTAAGAAAAAGGACTATGGAGCACAAAGGAAAATACACACACACTTGCACTCACACATAGCTCCAAACTGTTTCACAGGTGCTTAATTAAGGGAAGACTCTACATCTTCTGGGCATTGAAGTTTGGTGGGAGAGAAACTGGGTGGCTACTCAGTATATTTCTCTCTCCCTGGTGGAGTTGGTGAGTCTTCTGACCATAATCTAAAAGTAGCTCAGGGTCATAACAACACTGGGATATTGGAGGGCATTGATCCATATAAGCACCCCTGGATCTGAGATAGCTATGGGGCTCAGTGTATAGAGCACCAGGCTGGGAGATGGGAGGTCCTGTGTTCAAATATGGCCTCAGATACTTTGTAGTTGTATAACCCTGGGCAAGTCATGCAAGCCCAGTTGTCTAGCCCTTACCACGCTTCAATCTTAGAACCTATATTTTGTTTCTTAAGACAGAAGGTAAGGGGTTTTTTAAAAATGGATTCATGGATCCCTAGTTCAGAAGTGGCTAAGGAAATGCAATATAGAGGCAAGTTGTGGATTTATTAGTGTCATCATTGCTCTAGCATTAAAGAGGCAGCAGTGTATGTTTCTGAACCTCAAATTATTTTTTGGGATCTTCTTCCATAGAATAAAGGAGGTTGGAGGTAGAAGAAGTACCCAGAGTCTGCCATTATTCCTCTATCACCCAGCATTAACTGGCTGGGCTGTCATTTAGCATAGCAATAGACAGACATTTATTGGACACCCACTGTGTGAACTGTGCTAAGCGAGGTGTTGAAAGACACAATCCTTGCCCTCACTGAATTTCCTGCATAGGAGGGAGAAACAACTAAGAAAACCATTATTCGCTGTCCTAGTACTGATTGAAACCAGTCACTGATATTGGAGTCCATTTAATACAAAATTCCTTCATATTATTTTTATTTCACCATCTCCCTCTCAAAGCACTTTTAGTGCTGGCCAGAGTTTCCCAGGGTACACTCTTTAAGTTGGGTGTGTAGTGGAATTTAGGGTACGTCTTAGCTCTGGAATTTTAGAATGGGGGAGCTGTCACAGGAAGCTTAATTGTGTCTCCTGATTTTTGCTTTTTCCCCTTTCCACAATTTCCAAGACTTGCCATAATGCCCGGAACATAAAAACTACTTAACAACTGATTTTATTGACTGCTAATAAGTTTTTTTAAAAATTATTGATTATTATAAATGATTTATTGATATTGACCAATAATTGACCAATAAATTGATTTATTGACTAAAAGAGACAAATTGGCATACTCTGGTTATATATCATGTGTGTCATATATGGATCTGCTGAATATATAAATATAAACATACACATGCTATATACACATGAGGTTACATGGTATAGTGGATAAGATGTTGAATTTTGAGTCAGGGAAATATTTTTTTGGCAAATTTGTATTTTTACTTGTTGTGTGACCCTGGAAATGTCACCCTCTCTGACCACAGTTTCCTCATCTGTAAAATAGAACCAATAATATAATCTATCATAAAACATATTATGGGGATCAAATGAGATAATATATGTCAAGGGTTTTGCAAATCTTAAAATATCACCTAAACGTGAGCTACCATTATTAAGCACAGTCATTTAAGTTTAGTTTCCAATTTTAAAGTTTCAATCCACTTTGGATCTGTCATCCATACTTTCCCATCTAATTTTCTTTTGTATCCTGTGCACAGTGCTAACTCTGATGTCACAAGCAGCTTTGACTCATAATGAAGGAACCAGAGAAGAAACAGCAAAAGTGAGGGAGTTTCACTCATCACAGCCTGCTTCTCTCTCCCTCTCCCTCCTCTCTTCTTTCTTTCCTCTCTCTTTCTCTACCTCCTTTCTTCTTTCTTTTCTCTCTCTTTCTCTCCCTCCTCTCTTCTTTCTTTCCCCTCTTTCTCTCTCCTTTCTTTCCTCTTTCTTTCTCTCCTTTCTTCTTTCTCTCCTCTCTGCTTTCTTTCTCTCTCCTCTCCTCATTCTCTCTCTCTCTTCTCTCTCTCTCTCTCCCTCCCTCTCTCTCTGTCTGTCTTGTCTCTTACACTTTTTACAATTCCGTCCCCCTCTTCCAATTAATCTAACATTGGCAACTTAATCTGACATTGTTCAAAATGCCAACAAGGGAGAGATATAGCTGTTCAAACTCACTTGCTAATATAAATTCCTTAGTGTTCCATGTCAGCTCCAGGATACTTTTGTTTATTGGTGATACTTACATCTCACCCACAATGATCAATTTCCTATCTTTCTCTTTAAATGTGTGATCCTATTATGTAACATTCACTGTCCCAGTCAAGGAGAACAATAAGGAGGGTGTCTGCTTCTGAATTTGCCAAAAGCCCTGGATGACCAATGGATAAATTGCTTTTTACAAAAACAGCAAATTCCTCTTTTCCACAATAGCTAAGTTTGTGTGTCTTAGCTCTGTCTCCATACTCTGACAGCTTTGCAGACTGATATTCCCTGGTTCTCTTCTCCTGATCTCACCACATCCATCTGAGGCCATGAGAGGGAAGTAAAAATCCATTAAATGGGTGGTTCAATTTGAAGCCAGCCTTTTCTCTCAGAGCTCCTCTGTGTACCAGGAAATCTGTTTAAGGAGACCACCCAGGCAGGATTGCACAGAACAGTGGTGAGTCTGGCTTGCAGGTGGCTGGTTTCTTGCTCAGATTTCTCTGGGAGGCACATTAACTCTTTGATTATAGGAGATGAGTAAGTGTACTTAACTCTTTCGAGAAACCAGAGGATCAGCGAACCTCAGTAGCAAGATGGAGCTTAAATGTTCCCTAAATGACCTGGTAAAGTTAATGCCCCTTCTCAAGTGAAAATGACCAGATGGCCAGGTTTTTGCAGGGATAGCCCTCATTTTTAGTCACCTGTTCTAGGGTGGAAAGTTACCCTAACTAAGAAAAGGAAGCTCAATTCTGAAACTGAAAAGAAACTTTTATGTTGCTATAGACAACTTTCTGAACTGACCTATAGAGACAATATTTGTGATTTTAGGGTCCTTGGGGGTGTTCTCTCTATCCCAAATCTCCTAGCCACTTGCCTCCTAATTCTACTATGCTCTACCTGTCTGCAGCCAATTCTTTCATGCAGTCTTCTTATTACCCTGTGGTATCACTGGTTTTCCTTGAAAATGAAGCAACAACACATACCTAAAATCACGTCTGGTTTAGTATTCCTTACTGGTTTCCAAATGGCTATATAGAGACAATATTTGTGACTTCAGAAACCCTGGAGCAGCTCTTAACCACTGGCCTTCTAAATTCTATTTTAATTTTGCCTTGTGGGGCTTTGATCTACTTTTAAATGCAAATGGTTTAGAAATGTTAATGCGATGAGCGATATTAGTCACCTTACCTTAGTTTGAAGGACTATACAAATCCTTCCCTGAGTTCTGTCTTTCATGGGAAGAGTAGACAGCATGCAGCATCTAGGGACATGGGAGAGGATTGGGGTGGGGGGAAGGTGCCATTAGTGGGGGGAAAGGACACCTAAAAGGAGGCTGAGTGTGAGTGTGATATTGATATGATATGATATGATATTGACGGCAGACTTTGTCTACTGAACTAGCTCCCAGTCTGGTGTCCTGAACTGCTTTAAAAGACTGTTTTTCACATAAACAGCTTAAGCTAAGTAGACAGATTCCTTTGTTCCCCTTCCCTACATTAGTGCCACTGTGTTAGTTTGGGTACTAAAGAAGAGAGAGGACTAGCTCCCCATGTCTTATCCAACCCCTAGAAGCCTTCAATCTGACATCTTCTCCCTCCTACCTCCATAAAAATGACCCCGATCTCAAAATGATTTTACATTTTACTTTAAGTGAATAACTCACCATTAGACTCGGAGAAGGAAGTCTATTGATTTTTATAAAGCAGCCTTTAGTTGTCAAAAGATTTAGAGTTAGTCAAAACGGTACTTATTAAATATTTACTATACTAAGCCCTGGAGAAACAAAGAAAGGCAAAAGCAATCCCTGCTCTCAAGGAGCTCACCTTCGAAAGGGGAAGAAAATGTGTAAGTCACTCAGTACATTCAAGATAATGTATGAAAGAGATAGAAAGCAATCTCCAGACAGATAAGGAATAGTGCAGCAGATGAAGTTACAAATTGGGAAAAGAAAAGGGGGGGCATTGACTTGAGTCAAAAGAAACCAGGGAAGCTAAGAGATAGAGGTGAGGAATGAGAATATCCTAGCCATGGGGGACAGTCAATGCAAATGCATGGAGATTGGAGATGAAATAAGTCCTAAAATGAACAACAGCATTATAGACATTGTAACTACAAATTTCATTTTAATAACACAAGTCTCTGTCGTCATGTGAAGATGGTACAGTCTCTTTAGTAACATCCTCATCTTTAATTTCCCCCCATCAAAACTTATACTAAATTTTACTGTGAAATAATTTGCATTAAATACTATTTCCTTAATACCACTATTTCCCTAAGTGCTACCTGTTGAGTCACCACTAAAAATAAATAACTAAATAAAAAATAAAGTTCTTTATTAGGTTTAGGGCCACCTACTAATCCACTGTAGTTTACTTTGTTGACCCCTGTCCAGGATAATCTTCTTGCCTTATCTTATTCATTTTTGTTCTTCTATTTTCTGACTTTTATTTATACCATAATTTATAAAGATGTTTATTTATATCCAAAGAAAATATATGATAGATATTATAGTCATATAGTGAGGGCAGGGTTCTCCTCCATTGATATCTTTGCAATGTCATGCAAGAGTGAAGAAGATTTCCAGTATGTTGGGAAGGCACTCTTGCTTTGAAATTTGGGGATAACATAGACAAGAGTTCCACTGAACAGACAGACAAGAAGAGGTTGCAATTCATATCATTAGCAGGAACATTAATAAGTTCACAGATCCATTTGAAAATTTGAGTAACATGACCTAGGTGATCTCATACATCTAATGTAATCTTCCCTGTTGTCTTATAAGAAGATATTTACTTGATAACTTTCAGGGAACAATTCAAATCCTTTGTCCTTTCTTTGATCTTCCTTGACCGATAAAAGAATGTTTTGATCCTTACCCCTTTCTTTGACTTTTATATAGAAACAACTATAGAAAAATTCCAATTCCTCATTGTAGTTTAGCATATGGAACAATAGAAGTATTTTGAGAGAAAAACATGTAGAAGAGATGGATATACAAAACAGTGAAGGTAATAATCATTTGACTTAATTTTTGGATGAATAGAAGTAACAAAAAGGAGAGATGATTTTAAGATTCTGAGCCTGAAAGAATCCTGAACAAGAGTCTTTCCTATAACAGCTCAGGAGCTGACAATGCAGGTGGTAGGGTTACATTTTGGGAAGCCTTCCTGAAGAAAGCCTGGGATGACTGGTCTTAGCTTGGGTCTAATAGGTCTAATTGGATTGGAAATGGTTTCCAAGAAACCAAATTCTGTTGGAGTAATGACTACTGGGGTAGCCTTCCTGTTGTCAAGCTATTACTCCCTCTTTGTATCTATCTCCCAGGAAGCAGTGCTTCATTAGGGGTCACTACTAATCTCAGCAGACTCAATCAGAAGTGAAAAAGTCATTGTGCAATTGTGCTATTGCTGTTTAATATTGACTAGATACCCCCCAAACAGGCATGGCCTCAGGTCTAAATTCTTTGTCCTCAACACTGGAAAAGGAGACTGAAGTACAGACTGAGTGTATGAAGTTTCTCTTTCAGCTATTTCACAGTGTGCGATCCACTAATAGTATTGCAGCAACTGGTGGAAAATAGAAAATTGACAAAATCAAACAATTGGTTGTTTTGGATACATGAACCTTTCATTTGGGTCTATCTATTTTTTAAACTTTTTTTTACCTGAATTCACTCTTTATGGTGGTGTATGGATAGCAACATACCTTTTTGTTCCTTTCTCAAGAATAGGTCAGGAGAAGCATTTTTGTTCTTTCCCCTCAAAGTAAAAAAGATGCAGAATGGATTTTGAAGAAAGTAAAATTATATATTTTCCCAGAGAGGTTCAAATTAGGATAGACTTCTGCTCAAGAGAAGTCTTCATTAGAAATTGGATTAGACAACAGGGACTTCAGAGCATTATTCATTCTGGTTTTTAAAATTCTTTATATACCCTGTCACCACTAGCAGAATCATTCCAAAGCTTCAGAAGTATTACTGTGGGAAATGAAACTGTTCTGGAGGGGCTGGAATGATAAACTCTGCAGGAAAACTAGAGATATTTGTGGATTTAGAACCTTGAACTCTTGGTTTGTCCACTGGACATTTCCTTGTGGCCAATAATTCATTAAATAATCCTAGGGCTATGCAGATATTTCTCTCTCTTTTTTTTTTGCTTGTCCAGTGCTTAGTAATATTTCCAGTATATTATAAGTATTTAATAAATGCTTGTTGACTGACTATTCTGTGGGGAATGGGAGAGATTTGGGAGGCAGATTGATGAATTTGAAGGAGAGATTAAGTTTAAGATGGGAAAGAATGGAAAAGGAGAAACAATTGGAGAGGAGAAAGAGCAGGATCACATGATAAGAGCTAGAACAGACTTTAGAAGTCATCTAGTCCAACCTCTTCATTTTATAAATGAGAAAATTGAGATTTAGGGGATTGAATTAATGACTTATTTTTCCAAATTGATTTTACATGATCCCCTTTCATTTTGTGTTCCAGTCAAATGGGTCTTTCTCTTCCCAAAATGTGATATCCTGTCTTCCTCCTTTGCATAGGTTCCCTCTTCCTTCACTGAAGAGAATGAGAGTCCCTGACGCCTTTAAATAAGACTCCAGATATTAGAATTAATTAATATTTAGCCAAAGGAAATGCTTAATCTGGGATAATGATTGACTAATGATTAATAGAATTATAATAACTGTATTTTATAAGCCTATTAGGTAAAAGCAACACTACTTTAACTCTCTATAAGATAGCATTTTGCACTAGGATGTTTCTCATTTGTGAGAAGGCCAAGCTCTCTGAGCCTCAGTGGAAGCATGATAGAGGATTTGGACTCAAGGAAGAGTGGCAGCCTGAAGGACTGGGATCTGCTCACCTCCATGGGGGAAGGGCCCCAGGAGGTCTGGAATGTTGAGAAGCCAGAAGATTCTGGCTGGGATTTCAGTTAGATCTCTCTCAACCTTGAGAAGCCCAGGAGGGAGCTCTGGCCAAGCCTTTCTCCTGGGGATATACTCTCACCTTTTCCTCTCCTGGTAACAGGACATCTTTCCCCCAATTCCCAACTGAAGTGACAGCTGAAGACATTGAGCCTCTTCCAAACTTAGCTCCCAGCTCCTGGTGCCCTGGGTCTGAACTGTGTCCAGGGGACCAAAGACCAGGGCCAGACAACCTGACTCTCTCTCAGGGGCCCAGGCTGCCAAGGCCTGAGTTCCCCAAACTTGAGGAGGGAGGGAAAAGGGGTAGTTAGAGAAGGGATACCTCACCTGGCTTTCCTCACCAATTCCCTTCCTGCCAGCCATTTCTTTGTTTATCCTAGCTGACTTAGTTTATAATCAAGTCGTTGTCTTTTCCCAAAGGGACTCAAGTGTGAGTGGGACAGCTTGAAGGGAGAGAGTAATCTTCCTGAGAAGAAACCTTTAGGCTCTAGTAGTGGAGGAAAGTCAAGAGTCAGTTTGTGAGAGCAGCCATAGCTGAGGAGGGAAGGCTGAAGGGAGAAACTACTCACTCCCTCTCTTCTCTCTCTGAGCCAACCTTACACATCAGCTGCCTCTCCTGGATGCTGCTTTCGGGGGGAGATCTCCATTCCTCCTTTATCCCTTTTACCACCAACCAATTCCTCCATTACAGAAGGAAGGTCCATGTCCTTCAAGTGGAGGACTTACTATGTAAAGTATATCCCCTTACCATGTAAGGCATATCTGGAGGAGCTGTGGCAGCCTGGGACTATCTCATATGATGCAATGTTAGGATGTATAAAGGATGGAAATCGCTCATTCAGTGGTCTTAGGTGTGAGGAAACCTAAAGATCTAGCTTTGCCGAGAGAAACTTTTCTCTCTTAATAAACCTGTGACTGGATTGGAATTTGCCTTTTTTTTCCCTTTCAGATTATCTGAAATTTACTCTTCATACCACTCTGCCCCATTTCCCTAGCTCCCTTCAAAGCTCAGTGGAAGGGCTCTGTCCTACATAAGGCCATTCCTGATTTCCTCAACTGGTAGTGACTCTATTTTTTTTCTATTTGTTTGGCACATCTTCCCTTTCAACTTATCTGTGTTTATGTTGCTTCTACTTAGAAGTACAGAAGCTCACTGAAGGCAGGGGTTGCTTTGTCTTTGTATCCCTAGCATATAGCATAGTGTCTCCCACTTAATAGATGCTGAAACATGCTTGTTAAATGAATAAAGAAATACCTGTTATCACACCAGGTTTAAATATTGCCTACAATACTTACTACCTGTTTGACTTTGGACAAATCACTTCCTCTCTCTAGGTCTCAGTTTTCCTGACTGTAAAATAATGGGGTTGGGCTAGATGACACCTTACATTCATTTCAGTTTAGATCTATGTAGCAGGTAGGAAATAGTAAAGTTGGGATCACAAACTCAGGTCTATTAATTCCCAAACCCATTGCTCCTTCCACCATATGTCACTACCTCCCAGTATATCAGTTATTTTCAAAGAAATGTTATGAAGAAAAAAAGATTATAGCCAAAAAAAGAGAAGATGTATTGATGTCAAAATGGAAAGTATGCCCCTAAAATTTAGTCAGATGCCCCTGGTGTTTAATCTTCAGCCAGAATAACATGGGAAATAAATATTGGGAAACAGAAAGGAAAAAAAAAACTCTCACTTCCTCTCCAGCCCAAACAGAACTCCTCTGCCTTCTTAGACTTGCAGGAGATGCTGTCCAAACACAGTATGGGGGTACTTAAGGGTTTTGGAAAATCTTGGCTTCCAGCTGCCTTGCAAGGAAGAGGCAGAGATTCAAAATGTATAAACAAGCTACAAATGATGAATGCAAACACACTGATGGATGATTAAACTCAAGCACAAATTATTACATTTATGCAGATTAATAATTATGAAAGTTGGAGAGGGCTGCTAGCCCTGACTTGTACCTCAGCTGTCAGCCCTCTCCTAAGTGCAGTCCCAGCCCATTCTCCACCAAATCCCACCCCTGCATAAACATGCACTAACCTAATGACTAAGTGACCCATCCAAACCATAAAGTTCCCTGAAGTGTGTTGCAAAAAAAGAAATACTGCCACCGAGTAAAATACTCAAGGGAAATTTTTCAATAGCTCTTTTGATGCAGGGAAGCAGAGATTAGGAATGGATGGGATATTGATTAGACTTTGCTTGTTCTAATTTGGCCATTGCCCTTATCATCACTAAATTGCTGGATCTGGGTTTCAATTCCATTGAACAAATATTATAAAGATTCTGCTCTGTGGCTTGGCCCTGCATTAAGTCATGGAGATAGACTAGGCAACACAAAAAGAACCAAGACAACTCTGACAATATTTTTGTGTCCACACCTGTGAATTCATTAGTGTAAGGAGTTCCTGATGAGGAACTTCTAGCAATACAGATCACGACTTTTCTGAAATGTACAGTATAGAGTTGCCTAGGTCATTGAGAATGCTAAATGACTAGCTCCTGGGGCCACTCAATCAAAATATATTTCAGTAGTGGGACTTGAACCTAGAACTTCTCATCTGAGTTGTTATTCAGTTGTTTCAGCCATGTTCAACTCTTCATTACCCCTTTTGGGGTTTTCTTGGCAAAGATACTGGAGTGGTTTACCATTTCCTTCTCCAGCCCATCTTATAGATGAGGAACAAGCAGGGTTAAGTGACTTCCCCAAGGTCACATAAGGAATAACTATCTGACATCAGATTTGAACTTGGATCTTCCTGATTCCAGGTGGTACTCGGTCCACTGCACATCTAGTTGCTCTTTATGTCTGAGGCAGTTCTCCATTTTGCCATCCTTCCTCCATATACAAAATATATGCAAAGTAATACAAAGAAAGTTCATAAGGAAAAGAGTATAACTAGTTCATTTCTACAGACCCCTTTTCTTTCCATTTCTTTTTTTTCCCTCTTTGCTCTTCTAAGTATGCGACTCCAATCACCTGAAATTTTCTTGACAGCCAATGAAATAAGTAGTGATCACAGTCTTTGGAGGATGGAAACAATTAGAACTATATTATAGTCATATTTAATATCTTTTTATAACTTTCATATCTTTTAATACGCCCACAATGGCAGGCAGCAAGTGAGTCAAGATTTCCATAAAGAGACATTTCACCCTGTGCCTAATTGAAAATGTGAAGTAAAAATTTGAGTTTAGAAACGAGGCCATATTGGATTTGACATTCATGGGCACATGAATGAGTCTAATCAGTTTATGCTCTAAACTTAAGGGCAATGACTTTTTAAAAATTATGATAAAGTCTCTGACCTATTTTTTACCTTGGAGTCATTATTATTTTGTGATTGGATAATAGAATCCAGTTCAATTCAACTATAATTTTAAATTAATTTTTTATTCTGATTTAAGCAACCAAAAAGGGGATTATTTCCATCTATAGATTAACTCTCCCAAAAGATTATATGTGAAACAATAAATATCTATTGCAATTTACTTTGAAAATGTACATAATAAATTCAACATGATACTTTTAAAGTTATCTTACTTCTCTAGTTTTTAAAATAGCCTACTAGATGGCTCTGCTATGATCATCATATAGAAAGACAAAATGAAAACAAAAGGTAGTCCCTTACCTCAAGAAACTTATAGTTTATTAGCCAGATCAGTAGATGAACTGAAATCTAAATACACCATATTTTGAAGAAGCGAGTCTGGTCAAAAGGGGACCAAGAAAGACTTCTTGTAAAAGAAGATCCATGGATTGGGGACTAATAAATGAGGGTAAGGAAAGGCTGCATTCTAGAGATATGGGACAGCCTAGGAAAAGTCATAAAGACAGGATATAGACTGCTGAGTTTAGAAAAGAGCAAGTAAACTAGTCTGACTAAAATGAAGAATGCATGAAGGGAAGTAATGTGAAATAAATCCAGAAGATAAATTGGAGCCAGATTGTCAAAGGCTTCAAATGTCAAACTGAGGACTTTATATTTTGCTTTGGAGGCAATAGGGAGCTGCTGAATCTTCTTGAATAGAAGAATGCCATGGTCAGCTTTATTTTATGATAAATATTTTGGCAGTGGTATGAAGAATGGACTACAAACTGTGCAAGTGGAAACTCAAGACATTGCTGTAATATTCCAAGTATAAGGTCATGAAGACCTGGGCTAGGTTAGTGTTAAAATATTTAAGACTGTCTGACCTTAGTTTCCTTATCCCAGAATTCCCTGATTCAGTCCTTGAAGTGACAGTGACATGACCCAACTAAAATGTATTCTGATGGAAGTTAAGTTTACAAAAGATGCTTTAGCTAGATGTATGTTTTTCAGTGACATTTCAAAGCATGAATAGTTCATGTAAAATCTATGTAAGACTTAAGAAAAAGAACATTCTATAGATGGAACTTCATAGCTCTCAAATATGTCAGTGAAGCATTTCCAGGAATAGAGAAGAGAGTTGGCCACCTTTAGAAAGTATGATCTTGTCCTACATGAATTGAATTCAGCATTATCAAGGGAAGCATCTTAAGTTGTTCTCTTTTTTCTTTATCCATTTGTTTCTACTTTCTTCTCTCCCTTTTCTTTATGTGCTCAACTCATTGCTTCATCACTTCAATTTGGAATATTTCTTGCAAATCTGCTATGTGAATCTCACATTTGAGCCCAATAAAGAGCAAACTGGAACTTTATTGAATTTCTACCATTCACAACAGTGCCTCTGATTTTCCTGAAACACTGCCCTCTGCCATGGTGTGCAAACTCTCTACTCACACTACCAACTGAGAAAGATCCATGCCTTTAGGTGCTATCTAGTGTTTGACTTGATAAGCCTGTTTTCACACAAGCTTTTGTAAGTTCATGAGCTTTGTAATCAAAAAGGACTGAATTATATATAATCCATTTTCCTCTGCAAAGCCATATGATAATGTGAAGGTGGCCTTGTTTATGCTATTGGACAAGTGTCCTGACAAATAATATCATGCTAGAAAGGCTTCAAGTAAAAGACAGAACAACCAATGGTATCCTTCTCCCCTTCTCCACCTGATCAATTTAGCTAAGAATGGAGAATTTTATTATCAGTAGATAAGCCACCCCAACAAATAGAACAAGATACCTATCAGTCCCACCCATGTGGCCTCCTCTTGTGTCTGTAGTGATAGCCAAAGAGTGGGGAATATTGGCAACAGAAATGCTTAGATTCATAAAGTTTTAGGACTATTTATAGGTATTCAATTGCGGATTTTCTAAATGTGAACCCCTAGTCCAATGATCAATGAGTGAGCATAGTATTGAAGGAATGTGAACTCCATTGATCAACCAATGACCAGCCAATGGGTGAAGTACCAAAGGAATAGATTCACATAAACCGTAACAAACTCAAGAATAAATACCTAGAATATTATATAATAAAGAATTTGGTTAATAAAACCAAAAGGATATTATTAAAGAAATGTGTTATCGAAAGCAAATTGGGTTAGACAAATATTGAGAGTGAGGGATAACCAAGTAATATCCAGCATGATCGCATGATCTACCAGTATCCTTGTCATGTTCAGAGAACTCAAGAAGAGTCCTGATCACATTGCATGGAGTCCTGTGGCAGACTTATGGGAAGAGAGGGTCACACAAGATGGAAGACATGGATAGGTTGTGATCTTTATTATTGTAGGAAATATCTGTATTGATGAGATCACATACCACTGGACTATTTAGACTCAGGATCTGTTTCTTCTACCCCTAGACTGGCTTTATTTTTAGAGAATATAGATAACCTTGAGGTTTCATGGGAGAGAAGGGATGGATTTCCTACTGATTTCTCAACCCACCTAATAAGACCAAGAGGCAGCATGATGGAGTAGATAAAGACTAGGTTTGGAATAAGGAAGACCTGAATTCAAGTCCCATATTTGACCCTCACTAGCTATCTGAGGACAGGCAGGTTTCAACCTATTTGAGTCTTGGGCAATGACTATATATGGCATAGCTTTGGTGGAGGGAAGTCCCAATACTGGCAGCTCTCACATTCACAAGCGAAAACAGTATGTTTCATGTCAAAGAGCTCTCAAAAGTTTTGTCTTACTTTGTTGTCTGTCTATCTATCTGCCATAGGCCCCACTGTGGTCAACTAAAACTTCTTTGATGTAGCTGCTAATAGAGTAATTTAAACTTGAAATCTCACTCCTGACCTGGTAATTGTTCTCATACCTTTTTATGGACTGCTCAGCTGCATCAGCAGACAAAATAAAAAAAAAGAAAGAAAGAAAAAAAGCTGGGTACAAAGCTTTCCTCATCTTCAATCTGTCTTTTGGTTCTTTTCTTTCAGCCCAATAAACAAGTCCTTTGAGATGATGCACTGAAAAGGAAAATTGCATGAAAGCTATCTTTCTCTTGGGCCACTTAACCAGGCATCTCATCTCCCTGAACAGAGAACTGGGGCTTGAACACAAACCCTCTGCTCGAGACAAACTAGTTTCATCTTCATCCTTTGAATGTACCTTGCTCTTTTTATGGATTAGAGATATTGCTCACATTGTTCCTTTTGCCTCTTCTCCTTGCCCCCCTACTTCTCTCCACCTACCCAAATATCAGCCAAAGACCCAACTCAAAACTTACTTCCTGCTAGCAGTTTTCCCTGATAATCCTTGTAGGAGGTGATCCCTCTTTTCTAGAAACTTTATAACATATGTTCTCTATATAATTTATTTAGCACTAATAATATACTGCCTTATTTTAATTTGTAGAATTACTGATTGATAGAACTCAAGGTTATCATAGAGCTACTGAAGACCTGGAAAAGAAAGCTCTTGCCACCAAAGTCCTTGGCACTGTCAAACAGTTTAGGAGAAACAGACATTTTTCAATAGAAATGACCTAAAATGCATTGCCTTCTTCATTGGAGTTTGAGCTCTTTGAGAGCAGAGACTCACAAGCTTTTTTGGTCATCCCTAGAGATCAGTAAATAGAAGGTCCTTAGTAAATTCTTTTATTATAATAAACATTTATTCCTTCATTCCTTAAAACTCCTACATTTTACAGATGAAGAAACTAAGGTCAAGTGTTTTTTATTTATCTGTTTATTTATATAGTTTCTCTTCCTAAAAAGATTATTGAAGACAATTCTAGGACAGAATACATGGATAAAAAAAAAACAACTACACTCTTTGTGGTGGCAAAAAATTGGAAAATGAGGGGATGCCCTCCAATTGGGGAATGGCTAAACAAATTGTGGTATATGTTGATGATGGAATACTATTGTGCCCAAAGGAATAATAAACTGGAGGAATTCCATGAAGACTGCAACAACCTCCAGGAAGTGATGCAGAATGAAAGGAACAGAACCAGGAAAACATTGTACACAGAGACTGATACACTGTGGTACAATTGAATATAATGGACTTCTCTACTAGCAGTAATGCAATGATCCAGAACAATTCTGAGAGACTTATGAAAAAGAACACTATCCACATTCAGAGAAAGAACTGTGGGAGTAGAAACAAAGAAGAAAAATAACTGCTTGATCACAAGAGTCGATGGGGATATGATTGGGGATGTGAACTCTAAATGATCACCCTAGTGAAAATATCAGTAATAGGGAAATAGGTCTTGTTCAATGACACATGTAAAATTCAGTGAAATTGCATGTGAGCTTTGAGAATGGGGAGGGAAAGAACATGAACGTTGTAACCATGGAAAAATATTCTAAACTAATTAATTAAATGAAATTTAAAAAAAAAAGTGATTTGGAGGACAAAAAATAAAAACAATAAAAAAGAGGCAGCTAAGTGGGTCAGTGGATAGAGTGTCAGACCTGAAGATGGGAGATCCTGGGTTCAAATCTGACCTCGGACACTTCCTAGCTATGTGATCCCAGGCAAGTCACTTAACCACCATTGATTAGCCCTTACCATTCTTCTGCCTTGGAATCAGTACTTAGTGTTGATTCTAAGAGAAGGTAAGAGTTAAAAAAAAGTTGACAACAAGAGACATTTCTTAGGCCTAGTTATGCAATAAAGCCTGGAAAAGACATATTGGAACCAAACTGTGAAAATCTTTAAATACTAGAGGAGCAAGTATTTGATCCCAGAAACAATACAGAAACCCTGAAACCTATTAAGCATGAAAAAGGCCTGGCTAAACCTTTGCTGTAGGAATATCAATTTGGAAATTGAGTGAGGATCAGTTGGGGAAGAGAGAGACTTGATGCAGGAAGATCCTTTAGGATGCTATGTGAATGAGGAGAAGGAGATGGATATGAGATGTGAGAGATGTAGAAATATAGATTTCATAGACTTGGCCACTATCTGAATATGTGGGGCAAAGAAGAGTGAGGGATTGAGGCTAACATATTTGAAACTTGGTGAATGAAAATATGGTGGTGCTCATAATAGAAATTGGGAAATTAAGAGGCAGGTGGATTTTTCAGGAAAGATAAAGAGTTTTGTTTTGGGGCATGGTAAGCTGATGAAGCATAAGCAATATCTACTTGAAATGTCCAATTGGCAAATGGTGATGGAGAAGTGGAGTTCAGGAGATATATTGTAGCTGGGTATATAGACCAATGAGTTAACTACATAGATATGATAATTGAATCCATGGGCCCTGATAATACTTCAGTGGATCTGTGACTTATCATCATGAATATTTCTTCCAATAGTGCCAGACTCAATCCATCAATGCTTTTATTTTTATATTGTGCCATTTCAATTCACATTTTCTTAAAGGTTTTTGAAAGGTGCCCCACTCAATATGCAAGGGGGCTTTGCCCCATATCTCCTGTGAATTCCATGAGTATTAGTGGAGCATGCGGGCTGTTCATCAGTTATTCTGTATCCTCCTTACGTGAATGACCTACCTCTCCTTCTGGTCCCACATCTTTCAGATAATGCCTTTTACTTCTCTGGCCAAATTCTATATTGGTAATATATTGTAGTCTGCTCATACTCACCATATACCTTCTATTGTCCACAAGGAGAGTCCAAAAATCCAGAGCAAAGAGCTTCACTCCTCATCTTTGAACCCTACTTATGCCAAATATGCTTTGGAAACTGGTGATCAAATGTCACGTAAGGACCAAACAGATGGTCTTTTTAAAACTTCTCTGACTGGCCGTGAATTTTTTAAGACCAAAAATTTCTACAGCTTCTCAGTGTCAAAAGGCATTTTCCCAATCACATTATTTGCTGGTTTCAGTACAATCAAGAGATACCGATTGGGCATTTTCCACAGATAGAAGTAAAAAGAGGGCTCAAGGAGTGGGGAATGGGTAAAGTAGCTCTTCCATTCTTTCTTGGTAAGGGTTCATGGCAGGGATGGTGTGCTCATGCAGCAGTCACACTGATCCTCATACCATTCTTAAAAGTTCTATTCCTTTGGGTAATTAAGGCTTTTCTGGTTTCCTACTAAATGCAACATAATTATGCCTGAATTTAAGGTCATTGAGACTTTAGATTGGATTGGCTGAATTAGAAGGCATGGAACACAGATCATGGTGATCATAGACAGCTACAAGACAGAAACCATTTTATTAAAATCATTCCCTCTCCTCATTTTATAGATGAAGAAATTGAGGACAAAAGAGGTTGAGTGACTCGCTTAAGATTACACAGGGAATAAGGATCAGAGTAAATATTTAAAATCATAATCTATAATCTGGGTTGTTTTTATGATATCACACTTTCTTTACTAGGAGAAACTAGCTGTTCTGAAGTGAGCAACAGAAAGAAGGTCTGTGATGGGTTCCCCCCACTCCTGGGGAGGAATGGATTAGGAAGAAAGGGTCCATTCTTTTGTAAGATTGGAAGGTGCTAAAGATGAACTCCATCTACCTTAAAATATTGTGGAAAACTCCCTTTATCCATCTTGGGTTATCCATAGGAAACTGGGCTAGGAATCTGCATTTTCACCATGCTTTCAATATTCTGGAATAAAGGAAATATCTAAAAATAGCTGGTGATGGCACAGAATTAAAAGGGAGAACCCAGTTAGGACCACCATCATTTAGTGAAAAGCAGAAGAATAACTAGGAATTTTTTCACCTATTTCATAGTTAAGGTAGAGTGTGTGTGTTACATTTTCCTTCCTCCAAGAGCTTAGGAGGAGGCTCCTATCCAGTTCCAAGTCCCAGAAACTTTCCTAGGGACCACCTTCTCTCTTGATACTAATGGGGGCATCAGTTCCTAATTGAGTTGGGGAGGAATCATGGCTTTCCAGGGGAGGACCAGTGACTCCACTTCACCTCAACAATGTTGGTAACTTGTGTAAAAAGTCCAAGTTACTTCACTCTAGTAATGACTTTTGGGAAAAAGGATTCTTGCCGTTTCTATAGGAAATAAGACTGTCTGCACTTTTTGAAAATAGACCATGGCTCATTATTTGTAGTAGGTGTCACAAGATTATAATTTTATATAAAGATAATAGAAACAGAGGAAATGAACCTTTAATTCTGGAATCAGACAGGGAAATGAATCAACTCCTCCAATCAATAAAGAAATGAAAGAGCACATTTGAAGGCAGAACAACAATGTTACTAGTGAGTAAAAGTTAGATGGCCCCAATTCCAGAGTGAATAAATGTGGATTAGGTACACAAATCTAGAGCTGGAAGGGATCTTAGAGGCCATGTAGTTTGACTCCCACATGTAATAAAAGAGGAAACTAAGGAACAGAGACCTGGCCAAGTCATACCACTCTAGACATTAAAAAACAAAAACAAAAATCAAACCCAACAACAAAAGAAAACAACTCAAACCAGTACTGAATTTTGTTCAGTGATTTGCTTTAGGGAACAGTCCAGAAGTTATTTGAATAAATAAAAGCAGCAGAATATTTTTATCTTTCTCACAGATCCCATTGTTCTCCCTTAGAAATTAAAATTGAAGCTACCCTGGTCTCTTTTCCATATTTGGTACAATGGGTCACTCAGGATTGGAAGGTTCAAACAGACTAAAAACACATTCCAATATCCTCAGGTGAAAGTGGTTCTCAAGGTAGATTAAAAAAAATTGAGAGAGATCAAAACAAATAGGCCTGCTGGCAAAAATATTAAAAAGCAGTTGACAAGGACTCCTCTGAGGATTTCAATAGCTCCCTGCCAAAACCCTCAAACTGCATTTGTTTTCTTTTGGCCTAAAGGGCCCTCAGCTGGATCTCAGAGTGATTTAACTAGAGACCAAGTTAACCCCAGCTACTCCAAATCTGAACCACAACTTCCAGGCTTGCAAGAGCACCCACTGGTGTTTTGGCAAGAGGGGATATGGGGTTGGGGGAAGGGGTTATTAATGCACTTGACTAAATCTAACAGCATCTTGGTCCCAAGGAGAAGTAAGTATATTCCACTATCTCTACCTGCTTTCAAATATCAACACCTGTTGTTTTGTTGAAATCCAATAAAAAAAAAAAGATTGTAGAAATAAATAAACAAGCTGTTCTGGACTCGAGCTTGCTGTACAACACATTGGTATTTCTTCAGTACAAAGAGGCCATATTTAGTCTGTTGCAAATATCACTGAACTCTGGATTCAGAGGGTCCTGAGTTTTCATCTCAGCTCTGCCATTTGCCATGCGAGGCCACCAAGTCATTTACTCTCCCAGAGTCTTAGTTTCTTCACCAGAAAAATAGGAATAATAATGTTTGTGCTAATTACTTCATGGGTACATATGAGTAAACGACTTTGGAAACCAAAAGTTACAAATGATCACAGTGAGTGATAACGATCTCTAAATCAAGACACATTTGAGGAACAAAACCGTGGAGAACATGGAGAACACTGAATCTGGAGTCAGGAAGATCTGATCTGTTTTCAAATCTGTCCTTGGACACTTGCTTGCTGTACACAGACTAGACACTTAACAAATACTTGTTGACTGATTGACCCCTGGATAAGTCACTTAAGCTCTGCTGCCTCAGTTTCCTCATCTGTCAAATGGGAATAATAATAGCACCACTGAGATTGTTGTGAGAATAAAATCAATTAATAATTGTAAAGCACTTAGCACAGTCCTTGGCACCTAGTAAGCTCTATCTAAATGTTAGTTATTTTTATTATATATATAAAATGGAGATAATAGAACCTACCTCCAAGGGTTTTTGTGAGGACCATGAGATAATTGTAAAGCACTTAGCACAATCCTTGGTACCTAGTAGTGTAATGGAGATAATAGAACCAACTCCTTGGTTTTTGTGAGGATCAGGAGATAATAACTGTAAGGTGCTTAGCACACTGCCTGAAATATGGCAAGCACTATATAAATGTTATTATTATTATCATCATTTTATCTATAAAATGAGAATAATGGAATATCCAAGGGGTTTTATGAAAATCAAATGAGATAATTGTAAAGTGCTTAGCACAGTCTCTGAAACCTGATAAGCACTGCATAAATGTTCATTTTTATTATATTATTATTTTTCTGGGAAATGGAGATAATAGAACCAACTTCCAAGGGTTATTGTGAGGAGAAAATAAGCCAATATTTGTAAAATAGTGTGTAAACCTTAAAGCATCATATGAATGCTAGCTACTCTTATAGCTATTATTAATTATTATAAATAACATTAATTTTTATCATGAATAATCATGAATTTTACCAATACATTTATTGTTATTAATAATAATAATGATGATGATGATCTGCCCTCATGGGGTTTACAAACGTAGAAGTGGGAGCTCTTGTAGAATGAGCTTTGTTCTCAGTCACCAAGCCAGGGTTTGAGTCTTGGTCACGTGTGGTCACATGTAAGTCAATTAACTTTTCAGAAGCTTAGTGTCCTCATAAGAAAAATGGCAACAGTACTACTTAGAGTTGTTTTGGGGAACGTGCTTTGAAAATTATAAAAGAATATAAAAATTCAAGCTATTGCAATCTAGTTGGGGAAATAAAAATAACCCGTAGGAAACAATTAGAGAACAATTAGGGACTAAATTATGTGATACTGACTGGAAATGAAATCCAAGTTCAGAGGAGAAATAATTCCCATTTAACTATTTGTTCTGCTCTCTGTGGAAGCCTTCTGTGTCTCTGACAACCAGATTAAATTCATTCTTAGCTTTTAGCAGCCCAATTACAAAGCCTGGAGAGAAGATATGATGGGAGTTTTGACTGTAAGCTCCTTGAGGGCAGAGGCTTTCTTCTGCCTCTTTTTGTATCCCCAGCATTTAACACAGTATCTAGTAATTAGCAGGTATTTAATATTTTTTGAAAGAGCGCTTGATTTGAAGTCAGAAGGCTTCCATTTGAACTTCTCTTCTAAGCCATGTAACGTTTGGTAAATCACTTCATGGCTTTGGGCAGCAGTTCTCTAACCTATAAAACAGGTCACTGGGCCCCCAAGGACCTAAATGCATGGCCTATGGTGTGTAGAAGTAGAACTGCTTTTTAAGTTAAATTTGAAAAGTTTAATTAATATTTTTTGTATTTACATTATTTTCATTGCCTTCTTCTCTTGTCTAATCAAAGAGCCATTAGTTGTAATGTTAAAAAAAAGACAGAGAGAGCACTCCCCACTCTCCCCAAAAGGCTATTTTGTAAAACTAATGAACACAAAATACAAGTCTGATAAAATATGCAACATTCCACACCATTAGTTCTCCAACTCTCCAATGAAAGGAAGGTTTTCAACTCACCCTCATGGTCAAGTTTTATCCCTATACTTTGACAACTTTCAGTTTCTGTTGTCTAGAATGATTGGTTTCTAGTTGTCTATTTTGTTTATATTGCTATCGTCAATGTACATTTTGCTTTCCTGGTGCTGCTCACTTCACTTTGAATCAGTCATTTATATCTTTCCTTTCTTTCTGTATTTTTAATCATTATTTCTGATGGTAGAGAAATATTCCATTATATTCATTATCATGATTTGTTTAGCCATCCCCAAATTCTTGGCAATTATTTTATTTACAGTTTTTTCCTTCTATAGAAAAAAAAGTTCTGCAACAAATATTTTGGTGGATATAGTATATTCCTTTAAAATTTTTTTAACTTCCTAAGGATATCTGATAGCAATGAGATCACCAAATCAGATAATGAGCATATTTTGGTCTTTCTCTTAGGATAATTCCAAATTGGTTTCCATAATGGTTTCACCATTTCACAGTTCCCCCAACAGTATATTGGTGATTTTGCATTTCTGACTCATCAACATTTACCATCCCCCATTTCTTGTCATTTTTGTCAATTTCTTGGATATGAGATTAAAACTCAGAACTTTTTGATTTACATTTCTCCCATTATCAGTGCCTTGGTGTACTCTCTTTTGGGTCATTTAAATTTTTTCCCCTCAAAACTACATGTAAAAACAATTTTTAACCTTTGTTTTTGTTTTAGCCAAATTCTCACCTCCCCATTCCCCAAGATAGCAGGCAATCTGATAAAGATTCTCTATGTGCAATAGTGTAAAGCATCTTTATATATTAATCATTTTGTGAAAGAACCTAAACAAACAAAAGTGAAGAAATAATGTGAAATATAGTAAGTCTTAATTTGTATTCAGACTCCATCAGTTCTTTCTTTGAAGATAGATGTTTTTTTTTTCATCAAGAGTCATTGAGGATTTCTTGGATCACTGCAAAATAACTAAGTCATTCATAAATGTTCATTATATAATATTGCTGTTACTCTGTACAGTGTTCTCCTGGTTCTATTCACTTCCCTTTGCATCAGTTCATGGAAGACTTCCTATGTTTTTCTTAAATCATTCTTATTATTTTTTTAACACAGTAGTATTTTATTACAAATACCACAACTTGTTCAGCTGTTCCCCAGTTGATGGACATCCCCTCAGTTTCCAATTCTTTGACACCACAAAAAGAGTTGATATAAATATTTTTGTACAAACATGTCCTTTTCTCTTTTAAAAAAATCTCTGGCACACAGATCTTGTAGTGGTATTGCCATATCAAAGGGTATGTACAGTTTTATAGTTCTTGGGGCATAGTTCCATATAGCTCTCCAGAATAATTGGATCAGTCCACAACCCCAGCAACAGTGCATTAGTGTGCCAATTTCCCCACACCCCCTTCCAGCATTTATTTTTTTCCTTTTCTGTCATATTAGCCAATCTGATAGTTGTGAGTTGGTACCTCAGAGTTGTTTTAATTTGTATTTCTCACATCAATATTGATTTGTAGCATTTTTATATGCCAATAGATAGCTTTGATGTCTTCATCTGAAAACTGCCTGTTTTTATCCTTTGACCATTTAGCCAACTTTGACCATTTAGGGAATTACTTGTATTCTTATCATTTGTCTCAGTTCTTTGTATATTTGAGAAATGAAGCATTAATCAGGGATATTTTCCTTTAAAATGTCCCCCTAGTTCTCGACTTTTCCTCTAATCTTGGTTGCATTAGATTTGTATGTGTAAAACCTTTTAAACTTAATTTAATCTATATCATCCATTTTATATCATGTAACATTTTCTGTCTCTTGTTTGATCATAAATTCTTCCTTTTTCCATGGACTTGACAGGTAGATTATTTTATGCTCTTCTAATTTGTTAATGGTGGCATATTTTCAATGTTTTCATACTCTAAATTCTTTCACAGTGTCCTTTTAAATTCAGTTAAAAATGGTACCTATCCTTTAGTTGGTGTCAAGAACTCTTGATGAGGAACACTCTACCAGTGAAGATCACCACCTGCTCTGTAGGTTCTAGTCTTGGGTTGATGTCTCTGGGGACAGAAAGCAAGTTTATTTCAGTGGCAAGATTTGGAACTAGGAGGAAGTCGTATCACAAAACCTAGAGATGAGAGAGTCTGCAGGAGGAAAGGTTAGTTAAAATGCCAAATGTAGCATAGAAGTCAAGAAGAATTAGGACCAAGCAATGGCCATCAGACATGACAATTAAGGGATCATTGTAACTTTCAGGGTTTTTTTTTTTTGTTGAATTGATAAGTGGAAGTGAGGTAAGGAATTGGAAACAGTGAGTATAAACAGATATTTTGAGGAATTGAGAAAGAAAGCATAGATAAACACAGATAAAGGATAATAGCTTGATGGGAGGGTAGAATATAGTCAAGTATTTTTAAGCATGGGAGTAACTTGGGCATGATTGAAGACAGTAGGGAAGGAACTAGTAACTAGAAAGGAGAAGGAAGATGGGAAGGGGAATGAGAAGAGGAAGGAGAAGGGCAGCAGGATTTTGAAACAATAGAACAGTATAGAGTTGAACTATTTAATTATAGGATTGAAATTGGGAATAGAAGAAAGTAAAGTCAGAGCAGGAGTAATGGACTGAGTAAATACTGAGTGCTAAAGAGATGATTGCATTAGGTAAAGAATGAGTTTAGGCATAGTCAAAAGGGAAAGATATAATGATAGGAAGTTTTGACCAAAAAGAGGAATGTTAGTTTTTTGATTGAAAAAGTAGAATGCTTATGGGTAATGGTGAGATCTAGGATGTGACCATCCTTGTGTGTACCTGAGGTGAATAAGGAGTAAGTAGGACATGGTATTTAAAGGAGGCTGAAGAATAGGAAGCTTATGGAGTTTGAGGGAACATAAAGATAGATGTTGCAGTGACCTAATATGAAGACCACACTAATATTCCATATTATCTATTTCATATAGTTGCTAATAGCCTAAAGTTCTTCTTTTGAGGATTGTTTGCTCATATCTTTTGATTGGATTCCTTTAAAAAGTAGTTTCAAACTAAGATCTCACTCATTACAAAAAGGGGAGAAAAAACAGTCAACCAGAAAACATGAATTGGGCATTTATTATCTGCAAGAAATTAAAAGAGATTTCAGAAATAGTCAAGGAATAAAAGCCCCCAAAATTAAATGTTAATATGCCTAGATCTACTGATAAACCTCTTACTTCAAATTCCCTATTGAATTCTTCTACTAACTAAATTTATCTACTATCTTTAAAGAACTTGAGTCAGAATTATTTCTGAGGTTGTATGGGACCTAGAAAGTTCACACTATTTGTTCTCTGTTTCTCTCATCTCCAATACTATATATATAGAGAGAGGAAGTTAGAATGAAGCTTAATGGGAAGTCTGGAAGGGAAAAGGAGAGGCAGATGGTCAACCCAAGGGATGTGTGTAGAAGTTGAGAAAAGTCCCACCATTTTTCTAGGAGCTAGAGGTGAGTTGGGGTAGAAGAGATTAAATTAATTCAATTAAAAGAACCTACTTATGTGCCTTTTTAGCACTGGCTGGTAGAGTCATCTTTCACTGCCTTACTTAGCTCAGTTATATGCTTGAGTGACTCAACTGCCAGAAATGTGAGTTTCTCCAATATCTGGGGCGTGATTTGTTTTAGTGGCAGCTATAGATATGGCTATCTTGGAATTTCCCTCACAAACCTGGGAGGAAGATGGGGATAGACACCAACTTTTATTATCCTGCTGCCACCAGTGTATTTCAAGCTCCTTGTAGATGTACTACCATGCTGTATCAGCCATGCACAAATAACAGTTGAATCCTGCAACAATTATTGTCATTACTCATGGGAGTAAGTGAGGTTAAATAGCTCGTCTGTCTGAGTCACATAATAAGTCAGGGCTGGGACCAAAGCTTAAAACTTGAGTTTCCTCTTCATAGGATCTACAGGACAGTTAATCTTGAATCTCTTATGGAGCTAACTTCCTCATTGTCTCAGAGATAATTCACTTATGATGATTCAACTGGCAGATGAAGTCAACATGGAATGTGTACGCACATGAGTGTATGTGTTCTGCCAGAACTAGAAGCACACTATTCTCCATGGAAGGCAGTAGCATCTGGAATTGTCTTTCTTTGTTCCTCTGAGAGATCCTAATTGTGGGTTTTGGGGGCAGAAAGCAAGACTGCTCAGCATTTGGATATGTTTGGTGGGGGAAAATTATTGGTATCCTTTGGCTTTTTAAAATAAAATAATAATGAGTACATATTTAATCATGGAGATTTGGGTTCAAGTCCTACCTCTGGCAGAATTTCAGTTGATCCTCAAAATGCTGAGAGTAGGTAATATTATTTTCCATATCTTACTGTCAAGGAAAGTGAAATAGAGGTATAAAGTTTGTCCAGGATCAAGTGTCTGAAACTGGATTTGAATTCAAGTCTTCCTGACTGCAGATCTAATATTCTTTCCAATCTATCACCTAGCTGCTTCTAATACACTGTTAAGTTTAATTTTCATGATTAACATTTTTCCATCACTTTTTAAAGTCTTTAAAATCAAGAAGAAAATAAATCGAGCTCTGATTTGACTTGTTAACAACTAACCTTAGCAAGCCCATATGAGCCAGCTCCAGAGTCTCTCTGTATAGTTCACTAAACTGCATATTTCTTCTCAATATGAACCACTGACTAGTCATAACTCTTTCACTGGTATTTTTTGGGCCCCTATTAAATTGTATCTTATTAGATTCAGTCTATTGCACTAGCCTGTCAAGATTCCTTTCAATGCTAAGTTTGTCATCTAACATTAACTATCTCACTCAAATTCATGTCTTCTGAAAATTTCACTACTATGCCAAATATACGTTTATTATAATAGTTGATAAATATTATTTAAGTAAAACACAGATTCCTCAGACACTTTATTAGAGACATTCCTCCAGGATGTTTTTTTGAATCTTATAATTCAATTCTGACTCTACTTAATTGTAGTAGAGTCTTGCCTATTTTTTTTTTATCATTTTGTCCCCAAAGAGATTAGGAGAGACTTTGTCAAATGATTTGCTGAAATCCAGATGTTTTGTCTATGGAATTCCCCCAACCTATTAATCTACTAGCCTGTAAAAACTGAGGTTAGCTTGGTATGACTTTTTCTTTTAAAAAGACATACATAATTTTAAGGATTCTTATATTCTCATAAATGATTCCTTAAATAGAATTTGACAGAAATTGAATATAAACTAACCATTCTCTTGTTTGAAGACTACACTCTCTTCCATAAACAACAACAACAATGGCTTCTTATGTCTACTTCTGTGGTTCTTGTGATTTAGTGGACAGAGAATGGGTCTGGTGTCAGGAAAACCTGAGTTCAAATCCAACTTCAGACATTTTGTGACTTTGGGCAAATAACTTTGCCTTTGCCTCAGTTTCCTCAATTTTCCTCAAAATGTGGATAATAATGTAACCTGCCTCTGAGGATTTTGTAAGAAAAAGATGAAATAATTTATAAAGCACTTAGTATATTGCCTAGCAAATAATAGGTACTTAAATAAAAATTGTTTTCTTCCTTCCTCTTTCTTTCTTTCTTTCTTTCTTTCTTTCTTTCTTTCTTTCTTTCTTTCTTCTTCTTTCTTTCTTTCTTTCTTTCTTTCTTTCTTTCTTTCTTTCTTTCTTTTCTTTCTTTCTTTCTTTCTTTCTTTCTTTCTTTCTTTCTTTCTTTCTTTCTTTCTTTCTTTCTTTCTTTCTTTCTTTCTTTCTTTCTTTCTTTCTTTCTTTCTTTCTTTCCTTCTTTCTCTCTCTCTTCTTTCTTTCTTTCTTCTCTCTCTTCTTTCTCTTCTCTCTCTTTCTTTCTTTCTCTCTTTCTTTCTTTCTTCTTTCTTTCTTTCTTTCTTTCTTTCTTTCTTTCTTTCTTTCTTTCTTTCTTTCTTTCTTTCTTTCTTTCTTTCTTTCTTTCTTTCTTTCTTTCTTTCTTTCTTTCTTTCTTTCTTTCTTTCTTTCTTTCTTTCTTTTCTTTCTTTCTTTCTTTCTTTCTTCTTCTTTCTTCCTTCCTTCCTTCCTTCCTTCCTGCCTTCCTTCCTTCCTGCCTTCCTTCCTTCCTGCCTTCCTTCCTGCCTTCCCTCCTTCCTTCCCTCCTTCCTTCCTTCCTTCCTTCCTGCCTTCCTTCCTTCCTGCCTTCCTTCCTGCCTTCCCTCCTTCCTTCCCTCCTTCCTTCCTTCCTTCCTTCCTTCCTTCCTTCCTTCCTTCCTTCCTTCCTTCCTGCCTTCCTTCCTGCCATCCTTCCTGCCTTCCCTGCTGCCTTCCTTCCCTCCTTCCTTCCCTCCTTCCTTCCCTCCTTCCTTCCTTCCTTCCTTCCTTCCTTCCTTCCTTCCTTCCTTCCTTCCTGCCTTCCTTCCTTCCTTCCTTCCTTCCTTCCTTCCTTCCTTCCTTCCTTCCTTCCTGCCTTCCTGCCTTCCTGCCTTCCTTCTTTCATCATTTTTCAAAAGGTTTTGTTAGTGGATCATCCATAATATCCAGATGTTCTTTGAGCTGTCTTGGATGTATCAAATCCAGATTTGGTGACTTGGACTCATTGAAGGTAGATAGGTGGCTTTCTTTCATCTCCTCACTTACAATTGAGTTTACCTGATAGCCACTTTTATTCCTTCCTTCCACGTCTGCAATATTCTCTGATAGAGAAAACAGAAACAAAATGAGAGTTGACTAGTTCTTCCTTCCTTCTTGTCTATTATTAACGTCACTTCTAGCCTAAAGTAAGCACCCTCTCCTTTTTATTAATTTTCCTCTGACATCTCACTCCTTACCCTCACCAACTCCATAGCTAAAAATTGTCTTTTAATTTTCATTATCATTTGTCACCAGTCTTAGCTCATTCAGACCTTTAGTACATCTAACCTTATTTTTAGAAGGTGGCTAGATAGAACAGTGGATAGAGTATTGGGCCTGGGGTCAGGATAGACCTGAATTCAAATCCATCACCTATATGCCATGTGATTCTGGACAAGTTATGAAATCTTTATCTGCCTTAATTTTCTCATTTGTAAAATGGCTATAAAAAGGTACCTACCTCCTAATGTGGTTGTGAGGTTTTTTTGCAAACCTCAACTTTATACATGCTATTGCAGGAATGTGCCATTCTTCTGTATTCCTCTTTAATTTCCTGCCCTTGCTTCAACCTTCTAAATGTTCATGTGCCTTTAAAGAAAACCAAGTTGCCTAATAAGTTCCTTATTCATCCACATCAATTTATGGGGAGAGCTCCTCTTTTTTTCTTTCCTTGCTACATTTATTTCTTCTTTGATGAAATCCTGTAGGATTTTTTTGTACGCATTGTAGATGAAAGCTTACTTTCAAGGCTGGAATGATCATTAGCTAGGGCTGTATTCACTGTTTTTTTAAAGGGAAAACATCAGCTCATATAAAATATTATAGCTGTCTTAAGCATAAATGATGGTAATAGAAAGATGGCTAGAACAAACACGAAATTCCAAGACATCTTGAGGTGCTTCCAGAAAGGTTCCCAAGTCACTGCCGTGTTGGTATTGCTCCGAGGTTACTCTTAACAGCCCTTGCCATCGAAAGCAGTTTTTAAAAATCCCCAAAGATAATTTTAATCATTAAATGACAATTTGGTCCAATAAGCTAGAGTATGGCAGTATCAGCATGAATTTCAAAAACCTGCTCAGAGCTATAAATATAGCTTGCAATATTTTGCAATATCTAAAGTGTTTGGCCTAATGTTGAACATGCCCCATTGTTCCAACCAGCTGTGTTCTTTCACTCCTTCATTTCTATAAAGCTTGGATAAAGGCTGTCAAAGCAAACGCGCCGGCAGCCGTAGACTTTCTTGCTGAAAAGTTCTGTGTACACAGTACATAGCAATCTCAAGATGGAACTTTGAATGTTTCAAGCCAGAACAAAATCTTCATCTAATTATAAGTGAACTATATTAAGCACAAAAGGCAATTTCAAATTACACTGAACAAAGTTACATTTTACTCTTTGCTTTCAAAATGCATTTATCGCAATTTCGCAAACTAATTGCAAATTCATTTTGCTTAATTTTCTTAGGTTATTTCTTTTATTGCTTTCAAGTGCTCTGCATATTTCTGAACCATCTAAATCCATAAGGAAGATTAGAGGGGCTTTTTTGTTAATTTGTATTTAGAACTGTTGAATAGGAAATGAATCATTCTTTTCATTTCTTATTCTCAGATTAATGTGGTGACCACTAAACTATCTCCAGTTATTATGGATACATTCAAAACAGAGTGAGAAAAAATTACTATGGATGAGTACATTTAAAAAAGTGGATCTGGAGAAAGACACAAAAAATTTAAAGACTACCCCAAATTGGACCACATGATCATTCATACATCATTTATACCTGTCTAATTGTAGTCCTTTGTTGGGATGTTTGTGGTTTAAAACACTATCATCTCCCCATTATCCACAGGTGGATTATCCACTATATCGGCTGTGACAAACTTTTCATTCCAAGCCAGCTTTGCCATCTATTTTATTTCTAGATTGTTTCTCTCTGCTATGTGCTCAGAGAATATGGACCAATTTTAATATAAATTAGAAAAATGTAATTCAGAAGTAAATTTAATGGAAAATAGTAAGAACTGACATTAATATAATGCTGTGCTTATAAACTTCACGATAATCTCATTAGGGAAGAACTATAGATATTATTCCCCTTATTTTACAGATGAAGAAACTGAGGCTTGCAGAAGTTTGCTCATGGTTACAAAGTAAGTGTTAAGAGTATGAAAAGAACCCTAGCTCTCTCCTGACTCAAAATTCAATGCTCTTTTCACTCAATAGGATTAGCATCATGAGATGATAGATTTGTAGTTGAAAGAGACCTTAGAAGTTATCTGGTCAAAACTTTACATTTTATAGATCAGAAAATTGAGATCCAGAGAATTTAAGTAATTTCTCAAGGCAGAACTAGGATTCAAATTCAGGATTTTTTTTTAAACCCTTACCTTCCATCTTGGAATCAATACTGGGTATTGGTTCCAAGACAAAAGAATGGTAAGGGCTAGGTAATGGGGGTTAAGTGACTTGCCCAGCGTCACACAGCTAGGAAGTGTTTGAGGTCATATTTGAACCCAGGACCTCTTATCTCTAGGTCTGGCTCTCAGTTCACTGAACTACCCAACTACCCTCTCATATTCAGGACTTTTGACTCTCATTCCCGTATTCTTTCCTTTCTGCCACATTATCTTTGTAAAAAAAATCCATCCATATATATATATATATATATATATATATATATATATATATATGAAACAGTTTTGTTTTTTAAGAAAACAAAATTTTTATAATTTGTAACATTTTATAACAAAATATATTTTAAAATATAACATATTATAAAGCCAAATGTACTTTCAAAAGTTTAATAAATGTCTGTCAACTAATTAAAATCCTCATATGTTATCTCCACATGTCCCTCTGTCCCATCATCCATCAACTCTAAAGATAATCATTTATATACAGTCTATAGAACTACCTTTTTGCCTTGAATTCACTTTGTAACTTTGGGAAAATTCCTTCATTTCTCTGAAATAAGAGAACAATAAGGGTTAGAACAAGAGACCTTGAAATTTTTTTTCAAATACTTTATTTTTCCCCAATTACATGTAAAAACAATTGTTAAATTATTTTTTTAATTTTAATCCAAATTTTCTCTCGTACCTTCTCCTCTCTGAGAAAGCAAGCAATTTGATATAGATTTTACATGTACAATAATGTAAAATATTTTTCCATATTAATAATTTTGTGAAAGAAAATGTTTAAAAAATGAAGAAAGGAAGGGAATATAGTATGTTTCAGTCTGCATTCAGATTCCATCAGTTCTTTCTCTGGAGGCAGATGGCATTTTTCATCATGAAGGAACCCTTTATACTCCTAAAAATTATTGAGAACCCTACCAAAAGCTTCTGGTCATGTGGCGTATGTCTATTTTGTTTATCATATTGGAAATTAAAATAATCTTATTTTTAAGTATCTTGTTATTATGAGAAGAGTTTTGATCTTCCAGATCTCCTGAATCTTGTACACCACTTTGGGGTCCTTGACTCCCAAATAGAGAACTGGACTAGAAAGTCTCTAAGATCTCTCCAACTCTGAAATTCTATGATCCCAGGAGCATCATAGATCATGTTCCTAGTGAGCTTGAAATTAAAGAATTCTGCTCTGCTATTTACAATCTATAGCTGTGTGATGGGAAGATCATAATCCTTAATGAAAAGAGGTATTCAAATCCAATAGGATGGTTGTGGGTGATGAGGTGAATCTTTTCTGTAATCATTTCCCTTGAGTTTAGGTAGCTATTGGTTTTGGACTTTTGTGCCCATTTGTTAACTTTGGATTTTGTGACTAAGCAAATTGTTTATGTGTTTGTTAATTGCCTTCCTTTGAACTAAAAAAAAAGTATGTGATATATATTCTGTACTTTGTGGATTTTAGCAGGTTTTGCTTGAGGGGGATTTCATTAAGCTGTAATAATAACCTACATTTACATAGCACCTCTAATACTTTTATGCTGAAAGATCCTAAAATGCTTTGAAACTTCCTTTGAATAGATGTAGAGAGCTATAGATATCATTCGTTAAATGCCCTGAAATGTCACTTTGCCTGTAATTAAAGCAGAGTCACTTCTTAAAACACAACTATAGAAAAGGAAAGGAATATCATTGTTTCAAGGCTTTGAGGTTAACTAAGGATTAAAGGTCTAAGAAACTCTGTACCTTATATATATTCTAGAAAACTACCTAACTCACAGTTAGATCATATTCTGAGGTCTTCTGGGTGGACCTGGAAGGTTTTGTTAATGGCCTCCATAATGACCCCTCACTTGTTGTTGATAGACTGTAAGGCATTCTTTTTTTCATCATTTCTTCATAGTAACCCCTAAATTATAGTAGGCCTGAGGCACCCATTCTGGTCTAGAGCTATTTGGGGAAGAGAATATTTAGGTTCCTTATGGGTTAGACAATCCACCTTTATATACCTTTAGTTCAGCTAACTTCCAGGATGCACTTCCCTCTAAAGAGATAGTTTGATCCTTTAGATCACCATGTGTTATTCTTCATATTAGAAGCCATCTTTGCCAAGATGGTGGTGGAAGGCCAGGGTGGTATAATGGGAAAAGTGCTGGATTTTGAGCCAGAGACCTCAATTTGTGTTATGGTGGTTATGACCATGGAACATGGAACAGTCACTCCATTTAGGGATATATTGATAAATGTTTAACAACTGGTTCTCCAGAAAAGAAGAAAAGTATTCATGAACACTTAAAAATTTTAATCTGCATTATTAACATTTCCTTCATCACTTTCTCAAGTCTAGACAATCAGTAGTAAATCAATAAATCAAATCATGATTTGTGTTATTGGCCAATTTCTGTGATATAAATTCTCACACTAAAAATTTAACAGCTTTCACAAGCCAAGTGAAGTTGGGTCCATCACATCTCTTGAGTTGTCTTCTCTGAATCTGAATTTCTTCATCTGTAATAATATCAAAAGTATCTACCTTATAGGATTATTTATGATAATTAAATGAAATCATATATGTAAAATGTTTTGCTAATCTTAAAACATTATATATAAAGATTGGCTGTTATTATTAAAGATCAGCATAGGTCCTTCTCTTCGGGTATTACATTTCTATTCCAACTCTCTATCCTAGGGGTTAATTAAAGAATTGCTCTGAGTCTCCCCTATGCCTCCATCTTGTTGGTGGCCTTCATTCTCTTCTACTGGATACTTAAAATAATCTGGTAATTTTGATCACCAATGTCAATGAAGGAAAAATGTCAAAGGATATTACCTCTCTGTTGGCCTACAGCGAGAGAAGAGCTATGCAGGGAAGGGGATGTGATTGGTTGGTCTTCTTTAGATGGCAGAGGGTTCCAGAAGTCTTCTCTCCTTTTCTCTCTGAGGTCAGCAATATGTTGTGCATATAGATAGTATGAGTACAGGTCAAAGAAATATCACCTGAAAACCACTTTACAGCCCGCATCCCAATGTCCCCTCTCATAGATTGGTCAAAACATAGCTTGGCCCAAACTGGAACCTCTCAGAGCATTTTGACACCTTTGAAACTTGATACCTGAATATCAAACTCAAGACTCTTGGAGATAGCTTCATAATTGAACATCAGTCAATGCACTATGAAAACCATGGCTGGAAATGGGAAAAAATGGTCTATTTTATAAATTTTATCTATATTATATAATATATAGCTTATTCTACCAGGTTCAATTTATGAAAATATATAGTTGATTATGGATGAGGAAATAAACTTAATGTACATACCTTGCTGGGATGGGAGGTCACTTTTCAGATGTATTAGGGTTGATTTTGAGGTTGTTGTTGATACTCTGCTGTGTTTGTGTGATGCATGTGCTTTGCAGAAAGCTTTGGTAGATATTTCATTTGTGACTTACAGCTGTCCTCTTGAACTAAGGACAGGTATTAATACTATATTACTGAAGAGGGAACTGAGACCCAGAATGATTTGTCCAAAAATCATGCATTTAGTGAATGGAAAAAAAAAACTAGAATTAGAGACCAGACCTTTTAACTTCTGGTTTAGAGACCTTTTCACACATTGATTGGCATAATTTCCAATTTAACATCAGCTTCCTCCACCATTACCTGAAGTTGACATGGGAACTTAGCACTTAAGTAGAAAACACATCTTTCTTGAGTCATGATCTGAATCATGGATTTTGTCCTCTTTTAGATCAATTAAATTGTATCAGGGCATTCAAAATATTCAACAGAGTGAACACTATTCTGCATGCCCTTATTTTGATGTTCACATTCGTTATGTGGGTTGTATATGAAGAAGGAGAAAAAGAACAAAGGAGAAGGAAAGAAAGACAAAAAGAAAGACAACTCAATAGATTCATCACCAGCCTAAAGATGGGAGGTCCTGGGATCAAATCTAGCCTCTGACACTTCCTATCTGTGTGAACCTGGACAAGTCACTTAACCTTAATTGCCTAGCCCTTACTTCTCTTCTGCCTTGAGCCAATACATTGTATTGATCCTAAGATGGAAGGTATGTAAGGGTTAAAAAATGAAGACAGGACAAAGAAATTAAAACCTTAAAGAGATAGAATGAGATGATCTCATTGACTTGGGAGGCCTCTGGAAGGACCTGATCTGTTTTTTTTCTCTTTCTTTTTTTTTAATGAATTTCTCCCCTAACATGGAAGGATGTAACAAGCCACGTATTCATTCTTTCATCCAGAAGGATTCTTTGTGCAAGACTCTGTGTTCGTTTCTGGGATTACAAAAACAAAAAGAAACCCATGTCCCTACCCTTAAGAGAATTAAATTTTACTAAAAGACCTTCTAGTCCCTAGAAACTACTTCTTTGCTTTGAGGACATTCTCAAACATCTTATTCTATGTAACTATTTATAGGCCTAAGCATGTCGTATGCCTCAGCTCTTCATCTGGAAAGTAGGATTGGCTTTTTGAATCCATTCTTTGTCACCTCATAGGAGTCAGTTGGTCATGTAATCAGAAGGACCTGTGTTTGGAACCAGACTCTGACATTTATTCAGAGTTTAATTGGGCAAGTTAATTAATTTTACTTATTCTCAATTTTCTCCATCTGTGAAATAGAGATAAAAATATTTGCACTACTAATTTCACAGGGTTGTTTTGAGAAAAGTGCTTTGCAAACAAATCTCAAAGCACTCCAAAATTGTCATCAATATAATTATTGTATAAATACTGCCCTGCTAGTTCTCAGCAAAACTAGCTCGTTTGCCCCCATGTTGTGACTGATGGGACAGATGGATGGAATTTCACTTCACATATCCTGATCCTAGTCATAAACTGATTTTCTAGCAAGAAGTTCAAGGGCAATAATTTTCCTGGAAAATGGAAAATGAGAAGTTACATAAGACAGTGCAAATCCCTTAGACTGGAAGCCCTAGTTTTATATTTTTCCTGTCTAGGGTAGGATCTTCCATAATAAAAAAATTAGTAAGGGAATAAGGGGGAGATGCTTCCACCTAATGTAACTCAGCAATTTCTGCAAATAAAACAGGCACAGCACTACCAAGAACTTATTTCTCAAAGTGATTTCACACATATTCCTAATAATCATACATTTGTGAATCAGAGATGGTCAAGTATCATATACCTTTTGATAATTATGTATTAGTCTTCTAATATTGTATCAGCTTAAATATTATCAACTCTGTTCTTCTTTCTGGGAAAGTGAGGCATATAGTGACCTGTCCTGGATCTTAACTAAAGACCATTGAGATCAGAACCAGATTAAACACTAAAATTTTTAAAAGAATTTTGCTAGAAAATTTTAATTCAAATCTTCAAATATCAATTCAATAATTCAGTTTTTGAGTACATACTGTGATACAGACTATGATCAGACACTGCGTTAGGCAGTGATAAAAATACATAATAGTGTGTGTGACAAATGACAGCTTACTTTGGACCTTTAAACTAGAAGTTGATCTGGGACAGGGAGATGAAATCCTGAAAGATTCAGTGGTGATGTTGACTTGCTAGCCCATCATGGTTGACTATTTTGTTATCTCCTTGGAACTGGTCGTGTGTACTCCAAGAGGTGGGAGGGAACCACAGAACAGCAAAACTGGAATGAACCTTAAAGGACGCTTAACTCAGTTATTTGTTCTCTTTCATTGCAAAAGGACATAGTCACACCAGAGCAAGAAATATATGTCTAACTTTCTGGAAATGCAGTAGGCAAATGCCAGACTTTGGCTTTTAATTCTGGCTGGCCCTAGTTTTGCTATCCTTTTTGGCTTGGCCTTCTGTTTTGAATTCAGAGCTCAGTGATCCTTTGGCTTCTCTGCCTATTTCTTGAGTTGCAGCCAGTTGGGAGAGGCTGCCAATTCTGTAGCCACAGGAGGTGCCGGGCTAAGACTGGGGGCAGAGTGCATTTTGACAGAATGCCATGGTCTGTGGAAATCTAAAGAGTCTTGGAATTTATCAAGAAGGTAAAGTTCTGTCTACTCTCATTATTCATTGGCATTATTGTTGATTCCAGAACTCCTGAGGTCCAATTCCTCTTTTATGAATTTTCTTATCTCTCCCAGTTGCTTCAAGTTAATAGCACAAGGTGAGAGGACAAAAAGGAGAAAGAATAAAAAATACATCTGGCTGACCCTTAAGCTTTGGAAATTTCCTATTTTTTTTAACTTCTCCCTATTCTAAAGTTTATATAGAGCCTGGTCAGCTAGGACAGCTTATGGCTGTCACATAGTATTTTCTGTATATAGTAGTTTGGTCAAATTGATCTGTGGAATCAATCGCTTGATCAGGCACAGAATTTCTATTCCTCCTTCTTGTCCCTCCATGTGCTAACTTTGAGGCTTGCCTATGGCTGTGTCTTTACTGTGTTCTGAAAATACTTTGGGTTTTGCTATGACCTGGTAGTATCTTGGCCCCTTGCCACTATTCTGGGCCAAGAAGACCACGGGAACATTGAGGGTTTGCTGTTTTATACTGAAACACAAAATACTTTCATGCTCAATTACTAAGTGGTTGGAATAAAATCCCAAAGTTTCCATGGGGTCAACTCGAACCAGGAATTAGGTAATCTGAGCATGATCTGGGAGCAGTTAGGATCCTAAGCAGTGCTTAGGATCAGGAAGACTCCTCTTCATGAGTTCAAATCCAGGCTCAGATACTAACTGTGTGACCCTGGGCAAGTCACTTAACCCTGGTTACCTCCATTTCACACCTATAAAATGAGCTGGAGAAGGAAATGGTAAGCCACTCTAGTATCTTTGCCAAGAAAACTCCAAATGGGGTCATGAAGAGTTGCACACACCTGAAGAATTACTGAACACATGAACATGCTCTGAAGGATTGCCCCATAGTCCAATTTAACTGAGACTTCAAAAGGATACACCAAGGTACTAAGGACTAAAGGCCAAGAGGAAGCGTTCTTCCTCTTCTTTTCCTTCTCCTCATAATGGTACCCATACCTTATAACTGAGTTATCTGCAATTGATATCATTTTGGCTGATGTCTAATTATGCATATATTGTCTCTTTTGGACTTGCACATTTAATATGTAGGCTATACTGATAAAGAAATAATTAATCTTGAATGACTTATGGAATTCTTATTTATTGCTTTGTAGATTCAATTTTTAAGGTTTTCATTCTGAAGGTTTCTTTTTCTGTGTTCAAATTCCAACTCTGTATTACTCATGGGATTAGGCAAATTATTTTACTTTCCTGGGCCTCAGTTTCCTCATTTATAAAATGGGAATAATAAATATAGTATAGTACTACTGTTCAGGTACAAATGAAATTCATTTTTTTCTTTGTATTTCTACCCCCTGGTGCAATGCCTAATACATAGTGAGCATTTGTTGATGCTTATTATTTGGCCTTTGGTTCCAGTCTTTTCTCTGAATATTCTATCTGGGTAATCTTGAGCAGTTTATGTAGCCTCCTTGGGCCTCAGTTTCCTCCTCTACAAAATAAGAACATTGGACTAGATGGATTCTAAAACTACGTCAAGGTCTAAATTTCTTGTTAGGATAGATGTCAGGAAGACCTAAGTTCATTTCAACCTCAGACACTATCTGTATGACTTTGGGTAAGCCACTTAGCCTCTATTTACCTCAGTTTCCTCAGCTATAAATGAGGGTGATAATAACCCTTACCTTGCTTTGTGAGAATCAAATGAGATAATATTGATGAAACACTTTATATGTTATCTGACACATAGTAGATACTATATAAATCCTAGTTATTATTATTGCTGTTATTACTATTGTAATTATGATCTGTACAATATTTCCATGAACTTAAATGGATTGAAAATTAAAATATTAAATATTATTTTCATTTTACATATAGAAAAAGTGAGGAACAAAGAGACTAAGAGAGTGTTGTAAAAACAAATAGGAACATAATTATGTAGTTACAGCTGGTGCTTTGAGAGTTCTTCCTTTTAAACCAATGCTCCTTCCAACAGAAAAGTATGGATCCTTCTCCAACAATAACTTGAAGCCATGTGTTATCCTCCCAGGGCTTGCAGATTTTTTACAGATCAAGGTTGTCCATCAGCCAGAAGTGATCTCGGAATTGCCAGACTCTAATTCTGACCCCACCACCCACCACAAGTTCTCTGTTGTTCTAGAGGAATAATATTAAATCAATCATATCAAGGTTATTTTGTTCTTGAGAAGGTGGTAGATGAATTGCATTTTTCCCACCTCTAATATTTCTTTTTAGACTGGTGTACACAAGAGTGAAAGAGAGATGCATCCATGGGCCACCTCATTTCCTACTCAGCCAGCCAACTGGGTGTTGAGACTATCTCCATGGTTTCCAAACCATCAATGCTAGAAAACATTTACTACTGAAAAGATCTCTGACTCTAAAGGTGCATTTGTCTAATTCAGCAATAGCTATTTGCACTGTATTTTCAGATTATGTCTCTCCTTGAAAATGATCTATTATAGGAGCAGTTTATAAAATTAAACATTTGTCATTATGCAATGCAAAATTCATGAAGCAATGAAATGTCAGGGATCTGCATATTTAAGATACAGTGGCATTCTTTCTTTGGCAAAGATATTTAAGAGTAAGAGGCCCACAGAGAGACCCTGCTAATCAAAGAAATATTTTGAAAAAGAGCTGAATATTCCTTTGTGTGCAGGTGGTCCTGAAGGATTCTTCTCCTCCAAATGACATTATTAGAAAATTTATATGAATATAAATTTAGAGCTAGAAGAGACTTTAGAGGCCAATTCCCTTTATATAAGAGGAAACTGAGGGACTATGAGGCTAAGTGATTTACCTAGGGTCACAATTAGTAAGTATTGGAGGCAGGATTTAAGTATAGTTCTCTCTCTACCACATCAGGCTTTTATTTTATTTTATTTTTTTATTTCAGGAATACATTCATACTCCATTAGCCTAATTTCAATGACCAGATCCGTGACCACTAGAAGAAATCAGTTGAATGAAGCTCAAATCGACACTTGTAGTTGAATGGACAATAGGTCCCAGCTACTATGGAGCTGGAAAACTTGAAAAACAGAAGACATCCTTATTCTTTCCATCAAGGAGATTACAATAAAGGAATGGGCTGAACAAATAACAGAACTTTCCTCCATAGCAACATTTCAGTAAGTGCAAAATAATATTGTACAAAAACATAGTCTACTCCTTGCTGTGGGAAGTGTTCAAGCCATGCAGAATGACTTTTTATAATGGAATACCCATTAAAGAAAGAGGACAGCCAAGTGGAGCAGTGGATAGAGCACTGGGCCTGGAGTCAGACTCATCTTACCAGACACTTACTAGGTGTGTGATCCTCAGCAAGTCACTTAGCCTTGTTTGCCTCAGTTTCCTCATCTGTAAAATGAGTTGGAGAAGGAAATAGCAAAGCACTCCAGTGTCTTTGCTAAGAAAACTTCCTCAAATTGGAGTCACAAAGTGTTGGACATGACTGAAAATGATAAAACAAGAACAAAATATAGAAATGATTCTTGCATTAATTAAGTGGAGAACTGAACTAGATATATTTATAGGATTCTTCCAGTGTCAATGTGGAATTAATTTAGGCAGATGTGTTTTTATATCACCTTTAGTAGTTCTCAATATATCCCTCTCTTCTCCCCCCATCCAGAGACCCATTACTTATAACAAAGAATTCCAAAGAAAGAGAAAAGCAAACCCAATCAACGTGTCACTCCACTCCAATAGGACATGTAGTATACCATGTCTGTAGCCTCCGTCCTCTGCAAAGAGCAGATGCACTCTCTTTATCTCCATCGGAGTCAAGTTCAGTCATTATAATTATACATTGTTCAGTTTCTATTACAACTCACATGTTTTATGGAGTTGAATCCAGAAGTGCCAAGGGAATAGCCAAGCAAGGTCATTAGGAGAGCTTCCAGGGCAAGGGGAACGGAGTTTTAAAAGAACAGAGGAGCAAGGACATCATTCCAGGTATGGGGATGTGCAAAAGTCAGTCCTTGTGCAGGGAACAGCAAAAAGATGAGTATGGCTGGAGCTGAGAACAATATAAAGTACCAAGAGGGAATGTGATTGGTTAGAGGAAGATGGGAGAGGAATGGAGAGTCTTTAACCCACAGCTCAGTTCCATGAATATTGCTTAAGTGTTTCCTTAAAGGTCACTCTCAGGTGATGCAAGGAGAGAGCATAGGGAGGACCTGGTGTCAGAAAGACCTCTCTTCATACATTCGAATCTGGCTTCAGGCACTTGCTAGCTTTGTGCCCCTGGGCAAGTCACAAAGAGTTGGACTTGACTGAAACAATTAAACAAAAATTTATTCTGTACAAAACAAGACAGGTAGGTGGTACAATGGATAAAGTGCCAGCTCTGCAGTCAGGAAAACTCGCCTTCCTGAGTTCATATCTGGCTGTGGACACTTACTAGTGTGTAATTTGAATCTGCTACCCTAAAAACAGCACCCTACTCTCTTCCTGTCATTATGAGCTGATGTAGACAGGAGATAAATTCAACCTCTTTTTTCCGTCCTCTGGCAGCTTTGGTGGAGTGAGCTTTTGAGCAGGTAGAAATAACTTAGTCACCTGGTTCTATTTTGTCAGATATTAACTTTATAAAAATAATACTTGAAGTATTTGATATAAATTTTAAATCCTACACTAGCTGTGACCCTGGGTGAGTCACTTAATCCTGTTCGCCTCGGTTTCTCATCTGTAAAGTGAGCTCCAGAAGGAAATGTCCAACCGCTCCAGTATCTTTGCCAAAGGGTTCATAAAGAGTCAGACACTACTGAAAATAACTGAACAATAACAACTGTACAAAAAATTGTGCTAGTTGCTGGGGAAATAATTATGACAATGTTCCCTGTCTTCATGTAGACTAGAATCTGAATGAGGATGGAATATAAATATATAACCACAATGGAAAATAGAAAATGATAAGTACATAAAAGAAATTCAAAGTGTAGTGGGAGGATTTTAGAAACTGGGCTGAAGAATTTAAATATAATGTGACAGGCAATATGGAGCCACTCTAGGCTCATAGCAAGAATGACATGATGAAAAAGGTGTTTAAAGAAGATTATTCAAGCAGCTTTATAGATGAATTGGAATGGGGAAGAAATTAGAGGCAGGGAGATCTCCCAGGAAGTTTTTGAAGTACCTGAGGTGTAAGATAATGAAGGTCTAAACTAGGATGGAAGCCATAAAAGTGGATTGACCAAGAGAAATCTCAGAGAAAGAGCTAACGAGACTTAATGGAGAATTGGATGATGGGGGCAAAGGAGAAAGAAATGCAGATTGAATTTAAGGTGGTTAAACCAGGGATGCAGGAAAATGAGCTTTCTATATTCAATAATAGGGACATTAGGAAAGGCCATTTTTTTTGCAGATAGGAAAGGAAAACCATAGGAAGAAGGATATGCTCAGGTTTTACATTAATTATAGACATTGCTGTTGGTGTTGTTGGAAGATGATGCATTAATATAAAGTCATCTAGGCATAAAGATCTGGAAAGAAGGGGGGAGGTCAGGGCTGATGATGCACATTGTGCAAGTCATCTACATATAGATACCAGCTGAAATAATATAAAGGCATGCTACTACCACTACCATTGTGAGAAGGTGAAGGATTGGACTGTAGGGAATGTCCACAAATGATGCTGGGGAGAAATTACAAGGATAATTGGAAAGAAAAGAGAATAGGGTTATGAAATGGAGGAGAATTTTAGTAAAATGGTATGCAATATATAGCAAGTGCAATTTTTAATAAGTCAGCTAGGCTGAGACTATGAAATTTGGGATACTTTTAGAGAAAATAATGAAATAATGAGGAGGCCCATAATTTCACTGATAGAAGGATTTTCTTCACCAACATAAGAAGGTGCCACACTTTGCAAATTACGGTCTCAGAGTTGCCTGGGGGCATTCAGAGCTTGATTTCCCCAGATTTACACAGGCAGTCTCTGTCCCAGAGGAGACTTAAACTTGGTTCTTCAGGGTTCCAAAGGAGACTCTATCCAATACACAATATTTCCTCCCAGATAATTGGACATTAAAGAGGTAGGGGGTGGTGAGCAAGGGGAATCAATGGGTATAGGCTACTGATTCATGAAACTATCATAGTATCAAAGTATCATAGAATCATGGGACCATGGCCAATCAGAGTTGAAAAGGACCCCAGAAGTCTTGTTATCCAACCACTTCTCTAACTCAGGACTTCTGCAAGATGGTCATCCAATCTATTCTCGAACATTTCTAGTGTGTGGGGAACCCATTTTTCAAAGGACCCCATTCTGGTGTTGGAAAGCTCAAATTGTCAGAGTTTTTCCTCACATTGAGTCTAAAATCTTAGAAATGAGAATATTAAAAAGTAGAATGGGGATTTGGCATACACAAAAATAACCAGAATACAAAATAAAGTTTACTTAGGTGGTAGGCTAAAAGAATTTAAATATAACAGGGAAAAATGAAGCCATTGTAGGTTCATAGCTTAAAGAATGAAAGTATACTAAACCTAGGAAAGATGAGCCTGTTTAGAAGTAGAAGGAAAGAAACCAGTGGCAAGGTAGGAAATAATGACATACTCTGTAAAGCAGAAAATAACCTACAAGAGCAGAGATTAATTGCTTTTTGGTATACCCTCAATGCCATGTATCACAGTGGATAAAGTACTGGGCATGGAATCCGGAAGATAAATCTGGCCTTAGAAACTAGCAAGTTACTTACCCTGTTTGTCTCAGTTTCCTCCTCTGAAACATGAGCTGGAGAAGGAAATGGAGTCACAGAAAGCTGGACATAAATGAAAAACAGTGCCTGGAACAATGCTTTGAATAATAATACTTGTTGATTGACAGAAAAAAAGAAGAATGTCACTGGAATTTCATGGGGGAAAATGGATGATTTTAAGATATTATTTTGAATTTAACATGAAATATGACTAGCATTTTTATATACAAAGTTAGATACAGAAAGATTGTACTGGAAACCACAAATATTTTTAAGTAGCTTGCTTTTCCTTTTAAGTGCATAGTAACTTCAAAAGACTCAAGGATTAATGAGGCAGAAATTGTTCCAAGGATGTGAAAAGATAGGAGTTCTTTCTAATTCCAAAAGGGGGTGAGCTGGGTGAAATAGAAGAAAGGACAAGACAGGGAAATATCTTTTTCCTTAGGTAAGTTCTTCCTTCTGAAAATAAATAGATATTGTTTAGATTTCTAGCCCCTTTCCCTTTTCCCTTCATTATTTTGTTCTTTCCAAACCTCCCTCCTTCTTTCCCTTTTCCTTCCTTCCTTCCTTCCTTCCTTCCTTCCTTCCTTCCTTCCTTCCTTCCTTCCTTCCTTCCTTCCTTCCTTCCTTCCTTCCTTCCTTCCTTCCTTCCTTCCTTCCTTCCTTCCTTCCTTCCTTCCTTCCTTCCTGCCTTCCTTCCTGTCTTCCTCCCTGCCTTCCTCCCTCCCTTCCTTCCTCCCTTCCTTCCTTCCTTCCTTCCTTCCTTCCTTCCTTCCTTCCTTCCTTCCTGCCTTCCTTCCTGCCTTCCTTCCTGCCTTCCTTCCTGCCTTCCTTCCTGTCTTCCTTCCTGCCTTCCTGTCTTCCTGTCTTCCTGCCTTCCTTTCTCTTTCCTGCCTTCCTCCCTCCCTCCCTTCCTTCCTTCCTTCCTTCCTTCCTTCCTTCCTTCCTTCCTTCCTTCCTTCCTTCCTTCCTTCCTTCCTTCCTTCCTTCCTTCCTTCCTTCCTTCCTTCCTTCCTTCCTTCCTTCCTTCCTTCCTTCCTGCCTTCCTGCCTTCCTGCCTTCCTGCCTTCCTTCCTTCCTTCCCCAAAAGACTCAGGACCCAACCTTCTGTCCTGTTTCTAGGATCACAAAATCGAAGAGAAACTAGGTCTAGATAGAAGGCGTAGATAGAGGCTCTGAGTGGAATTTCACTTGTCATGTCAATTTAGATTTAAAGCAGGTGCCTCTGGGGTAGAAGGCCAAAGCTTTGACAGTCGAGAGCAAGAATTTAAACTGCCACTGTGTGAAAACAAGTTAAATAACTCGATTCCAAGAAATACAGCCCATGTGTCATAACTGCATCTGTTTAATAATGTATATCAGTGCTTGTTCCAGAATTTGGGTGGCACGGAGCAGCCTTTGTTTCCTTTCTTGCAGAAAAATAAACAAGCTCGTGTCTGGGAAAAACCACTAGATGGCAGCCCAGGACGGCAATTCGGCCAGTTCTCGCCACAGGCTGCTGGAATTTTGACAGCTACAAAACGGTACCTGTGGTTTTGTGTATAAAACTGGTATAACTGTTTGTACATTTAAAAAATGTAACAATAAATTAAACATAAGGGAAAGGGGTTGCTAATAAATACAGTGTCAGACTGTATTTTTTTTTTTTTTGGTACCAGGTGATAAGCTTGGGCATTCAAACCTGATTTGTATCTAGGAGGCATGTCGAAGCCTTTGCAAAACACGCTTCTTGGTGGTTCCTGTCTGTTTGGGGAGTTTCACTGATTCTTACATAGATGGCTTGGTGCATGCTTGTATCGAGGTGAAAGTCCCAGGAGCCTATATTATGGGAACACTCAGGAGCTTCTGTCCCGAATGCCCGGCTGTCTACAAGGAAGCCCGTCTCCACTTAAATACCAGCGGAATGCCTGAAAGAACTGTTCCATGAGCAATTCTATGTATTTAAATTTAAAATGGCATACTTGCTACTAATGGGATCTCTGACCCTTTATTATTGTTATTTTTAAAGTTTACTCATTTACAAAACTAAACTCAAAGCCAGAAGTCATTCTCTACCGGAGGCAGCAGGGTGCATCAGAGAGCATGTCGGATTAGTCAGAAGCTTTTAGTTCAAATCCTGACTTTGCCACTTTCCACCGTTATCAGTGACCTCAGTTTCCTCATTTATAAAACGATGAAGGTGAATTAGAGGATCCTTAACATCCCCCTCCTACTCTGGATCTATAATCCCATTTTTTAAATGTTAGTTTTTGAATTCACTTCAGTAGAGTAATATTTTTCCTTTTGTTAGATTGGACTATTTTGCTACATTGGCTCATGTTCCATGCCAATGAAGTCCAAGTCACAGGATCATAGATTTAGAGCCAAAAGGGTTTTTAGGGACTGTGACACAAATCCCTTATTGAAAAATAAGTTGACTTGTTCCAGGTAACCCAAATAGCAGATCTGCACCCAGTCTCTCTGTCTCTTAAATCTGTCTCTTTCCTCTTGTTTGAAAGGGCTTCCCGATAAAAAACAAATAATATAACAATCCTATTTCATATTCACAGACTGTAGTCATTTGCGAATTTTGCCTTTATTTGGGAATGGAATTGGACAAAAAATGTGGGTACAAATCTGTCATAACTCCTGGGAAAAAACCATCCCTTAGTATATATTCTATCAAGTTGGCTCAAGATTATTGTTTGTAAGGATAGCATGTTGTTCATTTTCTTTTCCATTAAGATGTCTTGCCATTATAGTGTCACACCTCTTTCATGTGCCCCTCTAAAAATGTTTCCTTCTCACAGAAGAAAAACAACTTCTTGACTACATGGGTCGATGGGGATATGATTGGGGATGTAGACTCTAAATGATCACCCTAGTGCAAACAACAATAATGTGGAAACAGGTTTTGATCAAGGACACATGTAATACCCAGTGGAATTGTGCATCAGCTATGGGAGGGGTTGGGGGAAGGTGAAGGAAAGAACATGATTCTTGTAACCAGGGAAAAGTATTCTAAATTGACTAATTAAATAAAATTTTCAAAAAAAATTAAAATAAAATGTTTCCTTCTAAGGTCAAACATTTGATTTCAAGTAGCATATGGTTATATGTTTAGGGAATACAGAAAAGATGTTCCATTAATTGTGGAAAAGAGAATAATAGGCGCTAAGAAGGAAGTGTTCACCCCACCATCGCTACTGGGGCAAAAGGCTGTTTTAAGTAACATTTCACTTTTTATAGTATAGGATGCAAATTTCTTCTGGGGAAGGAGAAAAGGTGTTTTCTGAATTTTATTTCTTTACCTAATTATAGATAAAATCTCTCATTTCCTGCATTGCTTTCCCTCCATTTCTATGTTCCCATGGGAAATTATTAGACCCTCAGCAATGCTAATTCACAGCTCTGTATCTATCCTTATCACAATTTACTAAATTAAAATGTTAGAACTTCAAACCCTATCACCTTCCTAAAGTCTTCCTTGGCAGAGATGCAGCATGATGTAGTGGATAGCATTTTAGTCTTGAAGTCAGGAAGACCTGGGTCCAAATCCTTTTCTTTCAATTTCCTAATCTTTACATTAATGGCCTTTCTTCCTTTCTAACTCCAAATCTATGATCCTGTGATAATGATCTCTTTAGCCTCTGAATTCCCATAGCACTTCTGGTTTATTACTATAACCACCAGCCTTGGATTATGCAATGTATTCCAATGTTGATTGGCTGTTACATGCAATGTTAAGTCAGCAAGGTACAGTGTAAAGAACACTAGACATGGAGCTAGAATACCTCGGGAGTCCTGAGTCGGCTCCTAACTACTTCTGTGATTTATGGACAAGTCACTAAACTTTTCTGGATTTCTTTTTTCCTCATCTGCAAAATGATAGGTTTGGACTAGGGAGAAAAGAGGCAGGCAATTATTAAGACCAACTATGTGCCAGTTACTATGGTAAGCACTTTTATAAATATTATCTCAATCAATACTTTAATTAGCCCTGGGAGGTAGGCACCATTATTATCCCCATTTTATAGTTCAGGAACCTGGGGCAGACATAGGTTAAATTTCTTCCCCGGGATTACACAGCAGGTAAGTATGTATAATAGTTAAAATTAAATCATGAGGCTGCTAGTAGCTTTAGTAGCTTTAATACATTAAAGTGGTAATGGTAAAGAGAAGGAAATGTAGGAAATAGGTAGAGAGTAGCTTAGCTTAATACTCTATTTGCCATTTGATGGATTGAAGCTCACCACTGACAGGGGTTCCTTCAGGTTCCAAACTCCAGCCAGAATAGAATGAGAGTGAGTAAGCACTCAATTTTCTCCACCCACTAGCTCTTCCATGTCACATCTCAGGAACCAATCATAGTTCCTTAATTTGCCTGACACCACCTGGGGGGGGGCAGTGCTTGGGGGATCAGTTTCCTGCCTCATTGGTTTTAACTTCCTTTCTCTGAGGGTTTGTCTATAACTGCACATCTTAATGGTGAACAACTTCCAGGACACTGATTGATGACATCAAACAAAGTGACATAATGGGGGGGGGATTCCCTTCCCACAGTATCTGAAGGTTAATTTAAACTCAGGTTTTCTTGACAGCTCAGTAGTGCTGTAGGGCAGTTGGTAGAGCAAGTGTGGAGTCAGGTCATCTTCCTGAGTTCAAATCCTACCTCAGACACTTATATTACTTTAGTTTCTTATCTGTAAAATGAGCAGGAGTAGGAAATGACTAACCTTTACAGTATCTTTTCCTTGAGAACTCCAAAAGAGGTCATGAAGAATCTGACACAACTGAAAAACAACTAAATAATTTCTTAACTCTAGGCTCAGCACTCTGTCCATATTTGTTTCTATTGATTGTAAAGTTTATAATAAAAAAGAAAGTTTAAAAAATTGATGTCCTTTATACTTCCAGTCTATGGGCTTGCTCTACCTGTCCTATAGTAGTTTATTACCTGTGATGTGATTTGATGAGTACCCCAGGACACTAAATCTCTTCTTAATTTTCTAGCTCCAGTGCTTAAAATTCCCACTCTTAAGAGTTCCTCCCTTCTTGTCAAGTCACTGACTTCTGAAAGCTGTTGTTAAATGTATAAACTGTAGTTACCTGAAAGGAAAACAAGTTAGCATCCATTAACATGTCATTGTGGATTAATTTATATAATTAATTATCTGTCAAGTGGTAGACAACAGGCCCCCAAAGAATGGACATAGGGATAGATATGTTTGAATGGGATAAATGGGCAAGGAAGAATGGAAACCCTCGGTAGAGGGATGGCAATGGGAATGGAGCACTGACCAGAAGGTAAGGGAAGTTTGTATTTACTTCACAAGATTGGTGGGGGCTAGCCCTAAAACCAAAGTTCATGGGTGAAAGGGGACTTTGTTTATTGCACAGTCATCTTAAAGTTTCCTTTGTTTTCCCTGGTAACTGTCCATCTGGAATTAATCAAAATATACCGACTAGCCTATTACTCATCTTTCATGTATATAATTCCTTCCCTTCAATGACAGTATGATTCATCTCAATGGAAAATAAGCCAAAGTCCCTGTTGAAATTTTCATTATCTCCCAATTAGTTCCAGAATGACCAAGTCTTTTGTTGGTAAGTCAATAATATGCATTTATTAAATACAATTGGTTATGTAGTAGATATATTTAATATAATTTTGTATAATAAGTGTATTATATATTTAATATTAATGGGGTAGTTATACTAAAACAAACAAAAACAAACAAAAATAAAACAAGAAAGAGCACTGGACTTGGAATCAGGAAGAAGCATCTTCATAGTTCAAATCAGGCCTGAGACATAACATGATATATTAAATACATTATATATTTAATATGTAACTTGTTATATACTAAGTATATTACTTAATTCATATATAATGGTATTTAATACAAATATATCTAAAATATGATATTTATTAAGTATATTTATTAAATACTATCTATTAATATTAAATACTGTCAAGAATTGTGCTAAGCATTGGGGATACAAAGGCAAACAAGTCCCCCTGACCTTATTGAGGTCATATTCTAATTAGAAAGAAATTTATGTAAATAAATAGATACAGACAAGCTATATAAAGAGGAGCTAGAAGTTAATCTCTAAGGGTAAGGATTTGTAATTGGGTAGACTAAGAAAACTCTCACATACAAGATGGGCTTCAAGCAAAGTCTTCCCTCCCCCATAAGATCTTTGATGGATTCTTAATTTACATTTTTATAATTATTTTGTTTTTAAAATTAAATTTTATTTTTCAATTAGAAATTTTTTCTTTCCTTCTTACTCCATTCTATCTGAAAATAATGAGACTGCAATCCTTGTAACAAATATGTATAGTTAAATAAACAATTCATATTGTCTATATCTAAAAATGTGTCACATTCTGTATTTTGTTTACCTCTCTATTCTGAAGAGGCTAGAATTCTTCATCAGTAGTCTTCCAAAATCATGATGGATCATTTCATTGATTAGAGTTCTTAGTCTTTCAAACTTGAAAGATATAGATATAGATATAGATATAGATATAGATATAGATATAGATAGATATAGATATATGTCTTGGCATTTCATCCCCTACAGTTTGTCACTGTTCCCTCATTCTGCTAGCTTACCAGGTGATAATAACAATTTTTAAGAGTTACCAATATTGGGGGCAGCTGGGTAGCTCAGTGGATTGAGAGCCAGGACTAGAGACGGGAGGTCCTAGGTTCAAATCTAGCCTCAGACACTTCCCAGCTGTGTGACCCTGGGCAAGTCACTTGACCCCCATTGCCTAGCCTTTACCACTCTTCTGCCTTGGAGCCAATACACAGTATTGACTCCAAGACGGAAGGTAAAGGTTTAAAAAAAAAAAGAGTTACCAATATCCTCTTTTCTTGCAGGGATACAAATCATTTTAACTTATTGAGTCCCTTAAAATAAGTTTTATTTTTTTCTGTTTTTTTCCCCTTTTCTTAATTACCTTTTATGGTTCTCTTGAGTTCTCTGTTTGGGCATCAAATTTTCTGCTCAAGTCCAGTATTTTCTTTATGAATGCTTGGAAGTCTTCTATTTTGTTAAGTGACTATACTTTCTCCTGCAAGAATATTGTCATTTTTCCTGGGTAGTTGATACCTGGTTGTAGACCTAGTTCCCTTGCTTTCTGGAATATCATATTCCATGCTTTTTTATCCTTCAGTGTAGATACAGACAGATCTTGTGTTATCCTAACTGTGGTTGCATGATATCTGAATGACTTCTTAGCAGATTGTAATATTTTTTTCCTTGGTCTGGTAGCTTGAATTTGGCTATAACATTCCTGGGTGTTGTCAATTAAGGATTAAGTACAGGAGGTGATCTGTGGATTCTTTCAATTTCCACATTTCCCTCTTGCTCTAGAATTTTGAGGCAGTTTTCTTGGATAATTTTCTATAGAATGACATCCAGGATTTTTCTTTTGTCATGATCTTCTGATAGTCCAACGATTCTTAAATTGTCTCCCCTGGACCTGCTTTCTAGATCTTCTATTTTGTGGATGAGGTGTTTCATATTTTCCTCAATTTTTTCATTCTTTTGATTTTGTTTTATAGCTTCCTTCTGCCAAGTGAAGTCATTTGTTTCTAGTTGTTGGATTCTATTTTTTAAAGACTAAATTTCATCTCTGGCTTTTTGGTCATCTTTTTCCTTCTGATTTTTTATCTCCTTTGCCTCATTTTCCAAGCTGGTTAATTTTGGCTTTTGAGACACTGTTTTCTGTTTCAAGATGACTTATTTTGCTTTTTAAATTCTTTTTCCAGTTGTCTTCAGACTCTCTTAATTGTTTTTTGAATTGTATTTAGGAGTTCTTCCAAAATCTGTGCCCAATTTGCTGGCATTTCTGTGTTTTTTCTTGGTGTCCCTTGATCTTCCTCTGTTCCATTTGCTCTTTGTTCATTGCCTGGATAGAAGCTATAGATTGCAATTTCTTTTTTGTTTTTCTGTTGTTTACTCATATTTTCCCTTCCCCCACATAATTACCTGTAATCTTGTTCCTTTGATTATGTGCTGGATCTGTGGCTTTGGGCTGTTCTGTCCTTAAGGGGCTTCTTCTCTGTTCTGCTGATTGATCAGGTTAGTTAGATCTTCCTTGGCTGACAGAAAAAGCTGAAAAGGAGCTGGTCTTACTGCCTGTTGTCAAGGTTGTTGCCTGTAGTTTGTTGCAGCTTTTGAACTTGAAGCTTAGTCAGTAAGGCTCTCAGATTATTCTGTGGGGGAGGGGTGTTGGAGCTTGAGTTTACCTGCCCTCTGAAGGCTTCTTATCTGCCCTATTGATGAGATTGAGCCAGGACAGGCAGAGGAATTGATCTGTAAAGCTGGATGTGCCCTTAGGCCAAAATGTCCAGAAAGGTGTGGGGGGAGCAAGATGGAACATCTTGGCTGCAACTAGGCTGCCTGCTCTGCGCTTCTCCTCCAGCTGCCTCTATGTCACCTGTGTTCTACACCCTGGGCCTGGTACAGCTTTGCTGGCAAGGCACTCCCTCTGGACTAGTGCCCTTGCCCACCCAGAGATTCCAGCCACCGCTGGAGGCTCAGTGCTATAGGTGGAAGAAGGGTCCTGGGACCTTTCTTCTTCCTTCCCCTTAAATCCATATGTTATAGAATTCAGGCTTTTTGCGGGGCATACCTTTTAAGTTGGGGCCAAGAGGAGGGCTCCCTAGCTCTTTCCTGTTGTTAGATTTGGTTTCCAGTCCCCTCAAAGCATTGTGTTTTTGATCAGTGAGGAAGGGTTTACAGAGGTCTGAACTATTACTGTCTCTAAGCCACCATCTTGACTCTGTCTCCCATTTCTTGAGCTGAGTTTTGAAAGAAGCCAGAGAAACATGAGTCAAAGAGGCTGAGGGGATAGGACTTTCTTGGCATGGACTATTGTCAGTGCAAAGTTATGGAGACGGAGTTTCATATTAGAATGACTGCTAGTAAGCTAGTAAATGTAGCTAGATCAAAGAATGTGTAGAGAAGACTAAGGTGTGAGACAATTAGAAAGCTAAGAAGGGGCCAGGTTATGAAGAGTTTTCAATTCTAAATTTTTTATTATTCTAAGGTAATGAAGACCAATTGGAGCTCATTGAACACGAGGTAAGTAGCTGGTGGTACAGTGGATAGAGTCGGACCTGGAGTCAAGAAGATAAATTCAAATCTGACTTCATACACTTACTAGCTGTGAGCCTCTGGACAAATCACTTAACCCTATTTGCTTCAGTTTCCTCATCTGTAAAATTAACTGGAGAAAGAAATGGCAAACAACTGTAGCATCTCTGCCAGAAAACCCCAGATGAGATCATGAGGAGTCCGACATGACTGAACAACAAAAATTAAAAGGCAACAGGAATGTGGGGCAACATGGTCAGATCTAACACTTAGAAAAATCACTTTGGTTACTAGTTCATTAATGAGCCAGGTGGACATGGCCAAGGAGAGAGACATTCAATTTAGAAAATATTATTAAGGCTCTTGAGTTGTGAATTGGAAGTATCATAGTTATACATAGATATTCTCTTTGTTATCTCCCCTTCTTTTACCCCTTATTTTTCTCCAATACCTTCTCAGTCTCGTGACCCTCTTAAAATCTTAAATTTCTGTAGCTGACAAATATAAATAAATTTTAGTAGTATCTGGAGGAGGAAAGTTGTCTTCTCTGCAGTATTTCACACTGCTGACCAAGTTCCTTCTGAGTATCCTCTTTTCTGTTCTTTGTGACAATTCTTTCTCCTCCTACCTACCTGACTATTCCTTATTTTCCTTTGCTAGATTATTATACATATTGTACTTATCTGTGTGTATAACCCTAGACTCTACCCTGTTTCCCCTCCACTTTTTAAAAAAAAGCTTTCTCTTCTCTCTTAGAATCAATACCATGTATTGGTTCCAAGGCGGAAGAGTGGTTAGGACTAGGCAATGAGGGTTAAATGACTTGCCCAGGGACACACTAGAAAGTGTGAGACTATATTTGAACCCAGAACCTGCCATCTCTTAAGCCTGACTCTCAATCAACTGAGCCACCTAGCTATCCCCACTTCACTTTTGACTCTATACAATGTCTTAGTGACTTCATCAAATCTCATGGGGTGAATTATCATTTCTCTAAACAGCTAGCTCCCAGACCTATATATCTATTCCCAATTTCTCTCCTCAGTTCTATTGTTATATCACCAACTACCAGTTAGAAATTTCAAACTGGGTACCTTAGAGTCATCTGCAACTCAACCATCTAAAATAAAACTCCTCAAACCTTCCTATTTCTGTTGAATATACCACTATATTTCTAGGCTCAGAGGATCATGACTTCAACTTAATCTTTACTTCTTCCCTCCAATCTTGCTGTGTCTAATTCCACTACATCTTCCACACCTGAACCCATCCTCCCTTCTCATGCCACCACCACGTTAGTTCTTCACCGACGATGTCCCGTCTCCTATCCCTGTGTCCTTGAACTGGCTGCCTCCTGAGTCCAGATTGTTTGTTCTCCCTCCTCACCTTCACGTCTTCTCTCCGACTCTCCTCAAAACTCGGCTTCAGCATTGATGTCTTCAAGAGACCTTTCCTGATTCCTCCCAGCTGCGGATACCTCCCAAGACTACCTTCCAACGGCCCTGTATGCATCTTGTATGTTCCTATTCACGTAGAGTTACAGCCTCTGTTTCTTCACCTGTGAAATGACCAGGTTGGGCTAGAGATCCTGGCTGGGGAACTCTACTAAATCTCGGTACACAATCCCATGACTACATGATGGATTGACTTCCCATTTGACAAAATGCCTTGAGTCCACTTGTTCTGGGGAGAGGAATGCAAATCATAGAAGGGCTCGGAGGTATGCATCGATATACATGAGCACGTGCATGGTAGAGCATATTACTATGATTTTTAGACCAAATTCATGGAACCCCATAGTGTAATTTTGTACTAGGTTTTGTTTCTGAAGTCACCATTGGAAAAGGGAGTATAATTCCGGGCAAGTGATTTCATACATGTAAGGAACTTCCAGGTGAGGAAACTCCTTCTCGAATGCAGATGGACAATTATTCAATAATTTATAGTCTTAGGGAGCGACCTGGAACATGGACCAGGTAAGTATTTTGCCCAGGATCATATAGTAAAAATATATCAGAGGCTCTAGACTTGACCTTGGATTAGTTCTGAGACTTTCTATTCATTCTTCCTCCTGATCACTCAAGCAGTCAGTTTATTTGTAATTTGTAATAGTAAATTATAATAGTAAATTGATCATTTACTAAGCACTTACCAGGACCTGTGCTTGGCACTTAGGACAGAAAGAAAGGAGAAAGAAACCCTAACAGTGTCCATGTGTTCAAAGAGCTCATTTTCTAATAGGGGAGGTTTGTAGGCAGGACAGTTGAAATCCCCATAAGTTAAAAAACTAAGTAATGTGTTTTTTCCCCATTTGACAAGAAGCAGAAGTAACCAGTAAGCCAAAAAGTTAAGGGAAAATGATTAAAAAAAAGATATTTTATCCCAGTATTGACAGGTAGAAATATTTTTTTCATAGGTTTTTGATCAGATTTAGAGTTATAAAGGACCTTAAAGGTCACTTAGCTGACACACATTATTTTATTTTATTTTATTTTATTTTATTTTATTTTATTTTATTTTATTTTATTTTATTTACTTACTTAACTTTTAAATTTATTTGTTACATTAAAATTCCTAGTCTGCCTCCCTCATTTTCTGGATAATGAACCTGTCCCAGAGAAATTAATGGCTTGTCTAAGGTCACAAATTAAGTAGAAAAGCTGAATTTGAACCATGATCCCCACACTCTACAACAGATAGGCTTCCCATTAGATAACTCTCCTCCCAACATCCTTTAGACATGACTACTTCACTCTCATTTAAGACTACTGTGAAGATAACAGGTGAGTGAACAAAGAAGCCATTCTGATGGTTTGTGCAGTATCCCAAAAATCTTAGTGCAGGTTTTAAGCTGTAATAACTTCAAGGGTGTAACTGCAACTAACTCACAAAAACTAAAATTTGAAAGTATATTTAAATTTATTTTGTACTTATTTGATTTTGTGAATTTTGAATGACTCTTAAAAGTTTTAACAAGCAGGGGAATACCCTCTTATCATAATTAACATTGCCCATGCACCAGTTTCTGGATGATAAATACTTTTAGCCCTATAGGCAGATGGATGGAGGAGATCTTCCTACTCGGCCACCATGGTCCTCTGATTTATTTTCATTAGACTTTTTCTTGTACACATTAAAACTTCATTCTTTGGGTGATCTCAAGACCTGGATAATTACTGCAATCCTTTCAGCAGCTGATGAAAATTTTCACAAAGCTAAAAGATTATTTAGAATGAGGTAATATACAAGATAGTGGTTATATTGAATTTTAATAAGATAAATATCAATATTTTTAGAATTTTAAATAATTAGCCTTTGAAATGATGTTTTTGGTAAGTTTCTGGCATTTGTACTTCTGAAGTTATTCAGGCTAAAAACCACACTGAGCCTTTTGGGACACCCAATATAATACCATATTTACTTAAAATGGCTTGTTTTCAACACCAAGACAATATCTTTTGGCCTCTTTTAGGAATCCTGGGTTCTAACCCTATCTTATCTCCTTACCATCCCATTAAGTTGAGTAAGACCGAGAAGACCATTGTTGTAGCTCATTTTGCACCAAATTCATACAGAAATGCTCTTTAAAATCAGCAAAATAGTTTAGTAATTGAGTTTGGGGCCTGGAGTCACAAAAGACCCAACTTCAACTTCTGCCCTAGACTTTTACTGTGTCAATCCAGCAAGTCACTTAACCTCACTTGCTTTGGTTTCCTGGTTTATAAAATGGCAATAATAACAGCACCAACTCCTCAAGGTTGTTGTCAGGATCAAATGAGATAATATTGTTAAAGTATTTAATATTATCTACCTGGAACATAGTAGGTGATGAGGAAATGTTCCTTTCTCTTCAAGATTTGGCTTAAATCCAGTCTCCAACATGAAATCTTTTCTAACTCCTGATTGCTTTAGGTTCCAATGTTTATATATATATATATATATATATATATATATTTTTTTTTTTTAAGTGAAAACCTAGGAGTCATTGGTCAATACAGGCATTTCAATGTAGAGCAAAGAATGTTGCTGTTCAGTTGTGTCCAATTCTTAGGTTTTTTTTTTTTTTATTGGAGAAGTTTGCTATTTTCTTCTCCAGCTCATTTTACAGAGGAGGAAACACAGGCAAAAGGGTTAAGAGACTTTCCCAGGGTCACACATCTAGTAAGTATTGGAGGCCTGCAAGTGAAGTCTTCCTGATTCCTAGACCAGTGCTCAACAAAGAATAAGATTATTATTTTTTTTTCTATTTTCAGGGGTTGAAACTACTATTTCCCTAGCATGTGGAATTCCAGGTATAGAAATTTCATCCACTAACTCAGATTTGTGACTCGTCTGAAGCATAGTGTCTTTAAGCCTTGCCAGGACCACTTGGAGGGTAAGTGACTGATTTGTAAAATGGCTAGTAGGCATCCGAAGTTGGATTTGAATCCAAGACTTTCCTGACTTCTAAAGGGGATCCTCAATCTCCTCCATTGTGATGGTCATCCTGATATGATTCATCTCTGAGATGATTTAAAGTGCCTGCAGAGTCCCAAATGCTGTATGTATAAGGAAGAAACATCATCATTACATTGGGATGGAATAGTTAAGCTTAATCCATTGATATATTTATTTATTATTATTATTTTTTAGAAACCCTTGCCTTCCATCTTGGAGTCAATACTGTCTATATTGACTCCAAGGCGGAAGAGTGGTAAGAGCTAAGCAATGGGGGTTAAGTGACTTGCCCAGGGTCACACAGCTGGGAAGTGTCTGAGGCCAGATTTGAACCTAGGACCTCCAGTCTCTAGACCTGGCTCTCAATCCACTAAGCTACCCAGCTGCCCAGCTGCCCCCTTAATCCATTGATTTAAATAGAAATATGGCAGCTGCTCAGCTGGCACACCTGAGGCTCCTTGCATTGTGATGTTCTGGTTGCAGCTGCCATTCATTTTCTAACAAAGAAAACCCAAAAGATGTGTCTAACTAAACCCAGCCTCAGACACTGACTTTATTATTAAGACCTAAAAGGAATAAGGGAGGAAATTGAGACCAGGTATGTTAAAATTCACCAGAAGCCAATAAAATGTATATTTTTTCTTTCCTTGTCATGGAGGATCGGGAAGGATGGGAACGAAGGCAATAGGTTGGCTGGTGGCTCTTCTACTTTTTTCTGCCTTTTACATAATTAGGAGGATATTTCTGACAGCACCCACATCTCCATTCCTCAGCCACAAAAATTGCTTATCCTCATGCTGGTCTACCACAGAGTAGTCAGCCTGCTCTGTAAGGTGCTATGCGAGAACCTATTTCTGCAATAGCATGAGGATGATGGGCAAAATCCACGCATGGTCCATTGTAACAAAAACTATGGGCTTTGCTAAATCCCTGGTTACCTAATGTACCATTCACCAAAAGCTCAGTGTCCATTTCCCGGGATTTAGGACAGTTTACATTAATGACATGATTTCCCCTTTTCATTTTTATATCCTACCATTATCAGTCCTCTGGAGTACCTTTTAAAGGGGCGATTGAAGCCAAAAGACTTTTTCTCTGCTAGATTGGCCATTATCCATCAACAAATGTGCCCTGTTAGGGCTAAAAACTATACTAAGTCTTTTGGGATATCCCATATATTATATTCACTTAAAATCAGATATCTTCAACACAAGGAAAATATCTTCTGGTCTATTTTAGGGGCTTAGAAATCCTGGGTAAAATGTTCCTAATGCCTTTTATGTATCCTATCAGAAACATGGTTCCAGGCAAGCAGGCTTATCCTGGAGAAATCTTAGAAACAAAGGATTACCAAAAAACCTCAGATTTAGAGCTGGAAGGAATTTTAGACATCATTTCGCACTTCTTTGTCATTTTACAGAGGAAGAAACTAAGGCCCAGTGAAATTAGGCAACCTATCTTAACTCACTTAGGTAGTAGTTGTCAGGATTAAGATTTGGACTTGCATTCTCTGACTACAAATTTACTACTCTGTCCATCGAACCTCAAAAGGTCATTGAGTATGGTAGAGTGTTGGATTTGCATGCAGAGGTTCTGAGTTCAGGTCCTCTCCTTGTTGCCTCCTGGAGGTGACCAGATGGCACAGTGGATTAGCAATGTTCAGCTTAGAGTCAGGAATTCTCCAGTACAAATCCAGCATAAAACATTTTAACTAGTTGTGTGACCCTGGACAAGTGACTTAATCTCTCTATGCCTCAGTTTCCTCAGCTATAAAAATAGGAGATACTAATAATTTCTCAAGGCTGTTGTGAGGATAAAATGAGGTTGATATTTGTCAAATGCTTTTCAAACCTTAAGGCAGTATATAAATAATAGGTTTATCATTATTATTATTATTATTATTATTATGACTACTACTACTAGCACTACCACTACTACTACCATATTATTTGCGGCAAGTCACCTTTTCTTTCCTTCAAAATAATCAGTGATTCCATTAAAAATATAGGAGAAAATATATATTTCTAAATAGTTCTAAATAAAAGAGAAAGAAAAAAATGGGCATGCATTTAAAAATTAGAAAATCAACAATTTAAAAATCTCCAATTAAACACCAAAATAGAAGCTACAATATCAAAGAGGATGGATAAAATTGAAAGTTAAAAACGTTGAAATAAGAAATAACTCTAGCAGTTGGTGTAGGGAGAAAAAAAACAATAAAATAAATAAGCTATTGGTTTATTTGATTAAAAAAAACCCAAGCTAGTCAAGTTACCAGTATTAAAAATGAAAAAGGTGAATTCACAAGCAATGATGGTAATAAAACCAATTATTAGGAGCTATTTTGCTCGCATTTATGGCAATATAACTGACAGTCTTAGTGAAATGAATGAATATTTATAAAAAATAAATTTCCCAGATTAACAGAGCAGGAAATACAACAAATAACCTTATTTTTGAAAAAGAAATTGAATAAGCCACTAATGAATTCTCTGAGAAAAATCTCCAAGAACAGATGCATTTACAAGCAAATTCTACCAAACATTTAAAGAACGATGAATTCTGATACTACGAAAGCTTTATAAAAATAGGTAAAGAAATAATTCTATGAAATGCACAAATATAGTCTTTAACAATAATCCCCCCAATTACATGTAAAAACAATTTCTAACTTTTAAGGAATTTTGCTTCTTGAATATTCCTTTTATCCTTCTAATTCCCCTCATCCAGCTGAAATGGTAAGCAATCTGATAGATTTTATATGTGAAATCATATAAAAACAGTTTCCTACATTAATCTTTTTTCTGAAAGGAAACTCAAAAAAATTAACAAAGTGAAAAAATTTTTCCTTTGGTCTGAATTCAGACCTTATCATTTCTTTCCCCAGAAGCAGATTGCATTTTTTATCATGAGTCCTTCTGATTGTTTTTTGGATCATTGTATTGCTAAAAATAGCTAAGTTAATCTCAGTTGTTCATCATACAGTATTGTTGTCATTGTGTAGTGTTCTCCTTGTCCTGGTTACTTCACTTTGCTGCTTCAATTTGTAGAAATCTTTCCAGTTTTTTCTCTACTCCTCCTACTTATCATTTCTTACAGCACAATAGTATTTCATTACAATAACATACTATAACTTATTCAGCCATTCCCTAATTAATGGGTATCCCTTTGCTTTCTACCCCCCTCCAAAAAAACTGCTTTAAATATTTTTGTACATGTGGTCCTTACCCTGTTTTTTTGTTGTTTTTTTTAATCTCTTCAGGATACAAAATCTAGCAATGATATTCCTGGGTCAAAGAGTTTGTTTTGTAGCCTTTTGGGCACAAGTCCAAATTGCTCTCCAGAATGATTGAATCAGTTCCCAATTTCCCCAAGAGGGCATTAGTGTCTTGTTTTTCTCACATCCCCTACAATTTTTGTCATTTTCCTTTTCTTTCATAAAAGGCAATCTAATAGGTGTGGGATGGTACCTCAGAGTTGTTTTAATTTGCATTTCTCTAATTTAGTGCATTTTTCATATGACTATAGAAAGCTTTTATTATGTTGTCTGAGAACTGCCTGTTCATATCTTTTGACCATTTATCAAATGGAGAATGGCTTGTATTCTTATACATTTGACTCATTTCTCTATTTGAGAAGTGAGACCTTTATTAGAGACTTGTAAAAAGTATTTTCATCATTATAATTATTGTGTATTACTCTCTGTCCTGTTCTTCCCTCCCTGTTTATCCTTTTCTTTCTGTCTGTCCTTAAAAGTGTTTAGCTTCTGACCACCACATTCCCCAATTTGCCCTCTTTTCAATCAGTGTCTTCCCTTCTCTCTTTTTTAAACCTTACCTCCTATCTTAAAATCAATACTCTGTATTGGTTCTAAAGTACAAGAGTGGTAAGGGCTAGACAATGGGGATTAAGTAACTTTCCAGTGACAGAACTAGAAAGCATACAAAGTCATTACTACAGATGTTACAGTGTTATATATCAGACAATAAGTCCAATATGTACCCCAAATGATGATAACAGAAGCCCAAAATAGTAACTGCCACATATTGTCTTTTTCTTCTATTGACCTTTTCACTTGAACCCCAAAGATGCCTACCCTTGTTCAGGGGTTCCAACTGTCACCCCCTTGCAGTTGACTAAGATGGATCCTTTTTGAAACTGGGGTGCCAAAACTGTACTAGCGGGAGATCAGGAACCAAAGTTTGACAGGTAACTGAGAGGGAGGAAACAGATAAAGAGAAATACCACTTCCCTCCCAGGCAGAGCTGTCCCACAGAAAGTGAAGTTAATCAATGTCCAGAGATGAAGGGTAAGAGGAAACCCCTTTCAATTTATGTCCTTTATGTTCTCTTCTTTGGATGATTGTTGTCTGTGATCCCCTTAGTACACTGAAGAAAAGATGTCTAGTTCTTCCATAAGCTATAAGATCTATTTGTTAGTAGATGATTCTGGAATGGTAGGTTAGAGAAGAGGGAAACAGGAAGTCCCTATTCTATTTTCCACCTAAAGTTTCTTCAGGGATTGAAGCTCAGGTCTAGGGACCCAAGTCCCAGAAGACTTTAGGATCTTTGTGGAGTCAGGCTGATGTGGAGTCAGACAGAGATACAGCTTTGAAGGAAAATCTTTGGGGTGAATAGTCTCTTGTCTTCCCCAAAGGGAAAAAAGTCTCTGTCACCACTTATAAGGAAAGATGGTTAATCTGGGTCTCTTCAGATCAAAGAGAGATTGTAGCCAGATAAGATCAGTGAGATTACTCCTTTCTCTCTGAGTTCAGAAGGACAAGAAGATATATTTCCAACTGTCCTCCTGCTTTTCTTAGCTGGAGATTCCAGTCCCATCCCCTGTTGGTAACAAAAGTTCTATTTCCTTCTTGCATGAGTTTTCATTGTAAAATCCAGTCTTTGCAATATATGGTATCTCTCTCTTGTCCACACTATGTATACTACTTCCAAATGCTTTCATAGCAATATACTTCTTAAGAGTCACAAGAATCACCTTCCTATGTAGGCATGTAAACAGTTTAACTTTATTGAATGTCTTTTGATTTTACTTTCCTGTTTACCTTTTTGTGTTATTATTAAGTCTTGTATTTGAGGGTAAAATTTTCCATTCATTTCTGGTTAGGAATGTTTTAAAGTCCTCTATTTCAATGAATATTATGATTTTTCTTAACCCAGCAAGTGATTCTTGGTTGAAATCTTAGCCCCTTTCCTCTCTGGAATATCATATTCCCTGCCCTATGATCCTTTTATCTAGAAGCTGCTAAATTTTGTATTATTCTGAGTGAGGGTCCCTGAAATTTGAATTGTTCTTTTTGACTGTTTTTAGCATTTTCTTCTTGACATGGGAGTTCTGGGATTTGGCTATAATATTTCTGGCAATTATCCTTTTGGGATCTCTTTCAGGATGTGATAAGTGGATTCTTTCCATTTATATTTTACCCTCTGGTTCTAGAATGTCAGAGCAGTTTTCCTTGCTAATTTCTTGTAAGGTGATATCTAAGCTTTTCTTTTGATCATGGCTTTCAGGTTCAATAATTCTTAGATAATCTCTCCTGGATTTATTTTCCAGGTCAGTTGTTTTTCCAATGAGATAATTCATATTTTCTTCTTCATTTTTTATTTTTTTGGAATTTGTTTGCTTGTTTCTTGATGTCTCATAGAGTCATTGGTTTCCACTTTCCCAATTCTAATTTTTCCCCCAATTCCAATTTTAAGACATTCTTTTCTTCAGTGAGATTTTTTACCTTCTTTTTCATTTGGCCAGTTCTGCTTTTTAAAGAGTTCTTCTTTTCAGAGCATTTTTTGTATATCTTTTTCCACTTGGCCAATTCTACCTCTTCAATGGGTTTTTGTGCCTCTTTTACCAATTGGCCTAATCTGTTTTTAAGGTATTATTTTCTTCAGTATTTTTGTGACTCCTTTACCAATATGTTGACTCTTTCCCCCATGGTTTTTCTGTATCACTCTCCTTTTCCCATTATTTTCTTCTAGTTTTATTATTTGATTTTAAAAATCCTTTTTGAACTACTCCATTGATTCTTTTTGATTTTGAGACCAATTCCTATTTTTCATGGAGGCTTTGCATGTAGTGGTATTGACTTTGTTGTCTTTTAAGTTTGTGTTTTTGTCTTCCCTATTACAAAAATTATTTTCTATGTTGTTTCTTTTTTGTTGGTTTCCTCATTTTCTAGCCTTTTTCTTTTCTTTTAACTTAAAAAAGTGTTAAAGTTCTGCTCTATTCTTGTGGAAACAGGACAGCTATTCAAAGCTTCAGGTCCAATGTTCAGCTACCTTCAGAGGCAGATCTGGGAATCTATAATGTTTTGGTCCTTCTAAGGTAGTTTGCTCTAAGGAGTGATGTGTTTAATATACTCTCAGCCTGTGCTCTGGTCTATAATCAACCATAAGTACCATTTTCTGCCTTGGAACTTTGACCAAGATCATTTGCTCCTTTGTGGCTACAAGTACAAGGCACTGGTGTTTACTAGTGTTCCTCTGACCTTGACTCAAGACTGTGGCCTTGATCTGTGTAAATGCAATGCAACAAGAGTTACACCCCAAGCCAGCAAATGGACTCTTGCAATCTCTTTCTGAGCAATTATATGACACCCATTATTGTCTGTGGCTGAGAACTCAGGAAGATTTTACTTCTGATTAACACCCACCAAGGACTATTGCCATGATTGGGCCTGTGTTGGCTTTGTGCTCTACTTCTTCCCAAGAGCAAAAAAATCTTTTGTGCTGACTTTCTAAGTTGTTTTGAGCTAAAAATTATCTTCCACCATCTTTTTGTGGGTTGTGGTGCTCCAGAATTCATTTTGAAGCATTATGCCATAGCTGTTTAGAGGGTAATTTGTTAGTGATCTGGTGGGTCTGTGTACCTACTCCACTATCTTGCATACAAATATCAGGAGTCATAGTCTTGGCCTCAGCTTCCTAATGTGTAAAATGAAAGGGTTGGATTTGATGACCTTTCCAGCTCTAATTCTGTGATTCCAGCCTAACTAAGTGTTAAAATTAATTAATTAAATTAAAATACCCAGTTAACTCTTTCCCTCCCCTCACCCAATAAAGAAAGTATCATTTGACAAAAAGGTATATGTATATGTAAAACTATGTGTTACTTATTTCTCTTTATTAGTTCTTTCTCTGGAGGTGGGAATATTATTTCTATTGCTGCATATAATGTTCCCTTAGTTCTGTTCATTTAACTCTTCATAATTTCATGTAGATATTTCCATGTTTTTCAAAAATTAACCCATTCATCATTTCTTACAGCACAGTAGTGTTCTGTCACAAGCATATACCACAACTTGTTAAGCCATTCCTCAATTGATGGCCATCCTTTCAATGTCTAATTCTTTGACATCACAGGGAGAGTGGCTGTAAATATTTTAGAACATAGAGTTTCTTTTCTTTTTTTCTTTGATCACCCTAGGAAATAAATTTCATAGTGGTATCACTGGATGAAAAGGTAGACACTGTTTTCTAACCCTTTAAGCATAATTCCAGACTGCTTTCCAAAATGAGCAATGTGGGAGAAAGGAATACCATGGTCTTCTCATTTTCTCCCTCTGGAGTTTTCAAAGTGGTGTTAAACTTCATGGACCTTTCCTATTTATAAGAAAAGATAAGGGATGAAGAACAAAAGTAGGCTGTGGGTTTTTTGTTTGTTTTTGTAGCGAAATGAGGACTATTTGCAGACCTGGATCTGAATCCTTGATTTGCCACTCCTATCTTTGCCAAGTCACTTAATGTTCTCAGGCCTTGTTTTTCTCATCTGCAAAATGAAGGCATAATATTAGATGTCCTCTGAGGTTCCTTCCAGTTTTCAACCTATGACCCTAAGTCCAATGCTGTAATTGTTTTTGTGGTAATAGAGTGAAATAATCCAGTTAGAAATAGTTAGGGCTAATTTAATATAATAGGAATTAGAGGCAATTACACAAACAATATATTTCAGTATTTGAATGGAAGTGGCAGTGAGGTGGTACAGCAAATAGATTTCTGGGCCTGGAGTCAGGAAGACCAGAGTTCAAATCCAGCCACAACTATATACTAGCTATGTGATACTGGGCAAGTCACTTAACCCTGTTTGCCTTGGTTTTCTCATCTGTAAAATGATCTGGATAGGGAAATGGGGTAGAAGGATTGGAGTTCATGATGAAAGACAAAAATAGGTTGAAAGGGATGAGGTGTAGGGAAAGACCAAATAGTAAGAGGCTGTGATCTGTTATAGGAATGCCAGAGGTTGTTTTATTTGTTTGTTTTTATTAAGGGAGTAGAATACTCATAGGTAATGGTAAGATCTATGTGTGACTGTGGTAGAGTGGAAGAGCAGGTTGTAGTATTTAAAGAGGCTGAAAAATTGTGAGACTAGGAAGTTTGAACTTCAATGTGGTCATTGAGGTCCATTCATATAATATATGAACCAGTGGAAGATAATGTTGTGGTTTTGCTTTGTCATTGAAGAACCATTTTTTGGTTTGTTTCTTTGATTTGGTCTCAACTGTATAGTAAACTCTTGGTGAGAAAATTTCCTTACCAATGGAGAATAATGATTATTCTTCAATTCATGATCTTATAGTCACCTGCAGGCACTGAGAGGTTAAATGTTATATCTTAGTTATACAGCCTGCGAGAGGCCATCAAGCTACAATGTTTTGACACGGTCACTTGTGGAAACCAGGTGGTCACAAAGTGGCTCCTAGGAAGAATGGAGACATCTACTCAGCCCCTCTCTATGTGACTTCTCTCATTAATATTCCTTTATTATTGGGATTGCTCTTACTTATCCCCAGGAAAAAAAAAAGTTGAGAGAAATATGCTTGCAGGGTTAATACTTTGTCCCCCTCAGAATATTACCAAGAGATTTTACTCACAAAATTAAACATAAGGATTTTTATGTATCCACTTAGATAGGACCCTCTTTTCTAGGCATAAAATTTCAGCAAATCTGTGCTCAGAATTCCCCAACCTAAATCAAGGTCATGTTGATTCTACCCTCTCACCCAACACTTAGCAACAATGTTTTGTTGACTATATCCTTAGGCTTCGCTTCTGTTCCTAGGATCTATGGAAACAAGTAGAAACTTGTTGAAAATGAAACTATGTGCCAAGTAGATATGTGACCATGAGGGTATAAAATAAAGCCAAGCCTCAGCCAAGGCTGAGCAGTTTTTCCTGTGAAATCTGTGCTGTGGGTTGAATATGAAAGCTGTGTCCCATTCATCATTCAGCTGACACTGTCTCACCTCCAAGAACCCCTTCCCCTGTGGGAGGCTGGCCCACTCTGCAGCAACAGCCAATATCAGAGATGAGAATTGAATCCAGGTCTTTCTCTCTAACTCTCTCCTTGCATCAAATGTCTTCCTGTTCTGGAAAACCTTCTGCCCTGGAGCCATAATGACCTGGTTTGTGACTGCTTTTCCTAGATTACCATTTGAGCAAAACCAAAGTCACCACACCTTACCTCACTCCCTACTCTTTAAGCATTTATTTCCTCTCCAACTCCCTTATCAGAATCCACAGAATCTTTCCTCTTCCCCTTTGCTCCTTCATGTCCAATTCTGGAATCATAAATCATGATCAAATTAAATCTTCCATTGCTCCTGGGTGGCTGTATCAATTCCTGTAATTTTTGAGATCAAAGTGTCTCCCACTTGCCATGACTACCTTGTAGGTGTTTTCTTTCCATTAGAATAAGAGATCTTTGAAATCCTGGGTTCTCTTTGCTTTTGTGTTTATATCCCCAGTGCTTGGCCCATGATGAGCCCTTTATAAATGTGCTTTATTTTAACTATTCATTCCCAATGCCTAGGTTGGCTATGATGCCTCCCTAAGGATGAAATAGTTTGTTGGAAATTAAGAAGTCTTTTCCTCTTTTTATTTGCTTGTTGTCTTCTTTCCCATTTTATCCTTAAAGCTCTCAGGATAATCAGGTTTAGCTGGATCTCAAGCCACGTTTTCTACAAAATTCACTTTCCCTTTACTCTTTTATATTGTTTTATATTGTCCACTAACCTCCCATATGATGTTTTATAGATGACTATGTATTGCAGCTGGTGTTGCCTGTCACTTCCATATCTTTCCATTAGCAAAGAGGTCAAGTATTTGTTGACTAAGGAAATTTCTAGATTCTTTTGGGCCCTCTTTGTTGCTTTAAACACTTAAAAGAAATTTTGATAGTCCATATCAGTATTTGTTGCTTAGTTATTTACTATTTCCCATCATGAATATCTTGTTTAAATCAATCACATTAGAGCTTTTGTGAAGCATTGGTTCATTTTCATTCTGTTGTTTTTAGTTTGGAATTGAACTTTTACCTTTTGCTCTAAAACATCAATGATCTAAGTGTAAACTGAGTCAGAGATGATTTTCATATCAGTAGTCAACAATTTCCTACCAATAATTTATAGTTAATTTCATTTTTGTGATATTATTTGGTCTTTCTATATTCAATGTTTTCTAATTCTTTTTGAAGAAAATATTCATGAATTATATGATTTTGGCTTTTCTTCTTAATCTTGAGCCATATTTTTCCATCATATTTTTGGTGTCTTGCCTTCTGTTCCTTGTATCATAGTCCCTGGTTGATTTAATCTGAGGATCTCGTTGAATTAACAACCATATAAAATATAGCTCCATATCACTAGTAATAAAGGAAATGAAACAGGGATGCAGGGCTGGTTCAACATTAGGAAAACCATCCACATAATTGACCACATCAACAAGCAAACTAGCAAGAACCACATGATTATCTCAATAGATGCAGAAAAAGCCTTTGATAAAATACAACACCCATTCCTATTAAAAACACTAGAAAGCATAGGAATAGAAGGGACTTTCCTAAAAATAATAAACAGTATATATCTAAAACCAACAGCTAATATCATCTGCAATGGAGATAAACTAGATGCATTCCCAATAAGATCAGGAGTGAAACAAGGATGCCCATTATCACCTCTACTATTTGACATTGTACTAGAAACACTAGCAGTAGCAATTAGAGAAGATAAAGGAATTGAAGGCATCAAAATAGGCAAGGAGGAGACCAAGTTATCACTCTTTGGGGATGACATGATGATCTACTTAAAGAATCCTAGAGATTCAACCAAAAAGCTAATTGAAATAATCAACAACTTTAGCAAAGTTGCAGGATACAAAATAAACCCACATAAATCATCAGCTTTTCTATATATCTCCAACACAGCTCAGCAGCAAGAACTAGAAAGAGAAATCCCATTCAAAATCACCTTAGACAAAATAAAATACCTAGGAATCTACCTCCCAAGACAAACACAGGAACTATATGAACACAACTGCAAAACACTCGCCACACAACTAAAACTAGACTTGAGCAAATGGAAAAACATTAACTGCTCATGGATAGGACGAGCCAATATAATAAAAATGACCATCCTACCCAAACTTATTTATCTATTTAGTGCCATACCCATTGAACTACCAAAATACTTCTTCACTGATTTAGAAAAAACCATAACAAAATTCATTTGGAAGAACAAAAGATCAAGGATATCCAGGGAAATAATGAAAAAAAAAACACATATGATGGGGGCCTTGAAGTCCCTGACCTAAAACTATATTACAAAGCAGCAGTCATCAAAACAATTTGGTACTGGCTAAGAAACAGAAAGGAAGATCAGTGGAATAGACTGGGGGAAAGCGACCTCAGCAACACAGTATACGATAAACCCAAAGATCCCAGCTTTTGGGACAAAAATCCACTATTCGATAAAAACTGTTGGGAAAATTGGAAGACAGTGTGGGAGAGACTAGGAATAGATCAACACCTCACACCCTACACCAAGATAAATTCAAAATGGGTGAGTGACTTAAACATAAAGAAGGAAACCATAAGTAAATTGGGTAAACACAGAATAGTATACATGTCAGACCTTTGGGAGGGGAAAGGCTTTAAAACCAAGCAAGATATAGAAAGAATCACAAAATGTAAAATAAATAATTTTGACTACATCAAACTAAAAAGCCTTTGTACAAACAAAACCAATGTAACTAAAATCAGAAGGGAAACAACAAATTGGGAAAAATATTCATAGAAACCTCTGACAAAGGTTTAATTACTCATATTTATAATGAGCTAAATCAATTGTACAAAAAATCAAGCCATTCTCCAATTGATAAATGGGCAAGGGAAATGGATAGGCAGTTCTCAGATAAAGAAATCAAAACTATTAACAAGCACATGAAGAAGTGTTCTAAATCTCTTATAATCAGAGAGATGCAAATCAAAACAACTCTGAGGTATCACCTCACACCTAGCAGATTGGCTAACATAACAGCAAAGGAAAGTAATGAATGCTGGAGGGTATGTGGCAAAGTAGGGACATTAATTCATTGCTGGTGGAGTTGTGAACTGATCCAACCATTCTGGAGGGCAATTTGGAACTATGCCCAAAGGGCAACAAAAGAATATCTACCCTTTGACCCAGCCATAGCACTGCTGGGTCTGTACCCCAAAGAGATAATGGACAAAAAGACTTGTACAAAAATATTCATATCTGTGCTCTTTGTGGTGGCCAAAAACTGGAAAATGAGGGGATGTTCTTCAATTGGGGAATGGCTGAACAAACTGTGGTATATGTTGGTGATGGAATACTATTGTGCTAAAAGGAATAATAAAGTGGAGGAATTCCATGGAGACTGGAACAACCTCCAGGAAGTGATGCAGAGCGAGAGGAGCAGAACCAGGAGAACATTGTACACAGAGACTAATACACTGTGGTATAATCGAATGTAATGGACTTTTCCATTAGTGGTGGTGTAATGTCCCTGAACAACTTGCAGGGATCCAGGATAAAAAAACACCATTCATAAGCAAAGGATAAACTATGGGAGTGGAAACACCGAGGAAAAGCAACTGCCTGAATACAGAGGTTGAGGGGACATGACAGAGGAGAGACTCTAAATGAACACTCTAATGCAAATACTATCAACAAAGCAATGGGTTCAAATCAAGAAAACATCTAATGCCCAGTGGACTTATGCGTCGGCTATGGGGGGTGGGTGGGAGGAAAAGAAAATGATCTATGTCTTTAATGAATAATGCTTGGAAATGATCAAATAAAATATATTTAAAAAAAATAAAGGAAATGAAAATCAAAATAACTCTGAAATTTCATTTTAGGCCCAGAAAATTGTTCAAAAGACAAAAAATAGGGCTCGCTGATGTTGGAAACACTCTCAAAAGACAGGTACACTAATCCAGTATTGATGACCATGGGAATTGGTCAAGACCATTTAAAATAATTTGAATTAATGCTAAAAAGATGATTTAAATAAATATATCTTTTGTCCCAGAATGTCTTCAGTTCTTTTTAGAATTCTTCTTCCTCTTCTGCAACAAATGACATCTAAGTTGTGATTATCTTCTTGATGGTCTTCTTACTTTCAATCATCAACACTGCAAAACAAAATAAACAAATAATCCATGAAATGGTATTTATTGTCTAATTGGTGAAACCAACTCTACCAAATAGGAGACACAGTGGATAGAACATTAAATTGGAGTCAGGGAGAGAATAGTTCAATTCTGTCCTTAGACAATTTCTAGTTAGGTGACCCTGAGCAACTCACTTAACTTCTGTCTGCTTCTGTTCCTTTTCTATAAAATTGGGATAATAATAGCATCTTCATTCTAGGGTTGTTGTGAGGATAGAATGAGAAAACATTCATTCTTTTCAATCCTGAAAGCACTGTATCAATGTTTACTATCAGTATCATTGTATTATTTTTGTATTGTTGCTTATTATAATATGATTTTTGTAATATTTTGTATTATTTGTTGTTACATTTTTTATCCAAGAAGAGCCTGTGACCCATTCTATTTAGCTTCAACATCCTTATATATTATGTGTTTATTTATAGAAAGAATGCAAAAGTTGATCTGATTCAATTTCATCCTGACCCTCCCATCTTTTCCAATAAGATGAAACCTACAGAGACTAGCCTTCAAAAAACTCGAGTTATTTTCACATTACTGTGAATCAGAGAAGCAGAAATTTCTTGGGGGACATATTTCCATCTTGGAGGGCACATCTACATCTGCCTGAAATCAACATTCAGATAATCAAAGATACAATTTTAAAAGTCTTTTGAGACCTTGTTTCTCACAACCTTAGATGAACATCTATAAGGCTTGTAGAACCTCATAAACAAGACGGTATCAGACATCTAAAACAATTCATCCTGGGAAAATTTCTATGACTTTCTGATATTAAGCAAATTCCCGAAGGGATATCAGGCCACTGCTGCCTCCTGATCATCCAGTTGTTCAGTTTTTAATTCTTGGCCTCTTAAATAAAATTCACAAAGGGGTATCATTTCTCCAATCCGTGGCACACAAAAATGGATGTTATAAGTATATCACCTTCAAAAGTATAGGTTAATTCCTGATTTTTTGAAGGAGTGTCTGATAGTCATCTGGATAGTCTGAAGAAGTGCATGAAGCTTTAGCAAAGTCCTACAGTGCACTCTAAATAAGGAAGGACCTTTCTAGGCTATTCCATAATCCAGGGGAAATCTTTTTTAGCTCAAGGTTATTAAAGTCTTCAGTGCTATGTTAGGTACTATACAGGGAAATTAAGAATGGACTTAATAAGAATTCTTAGGTCAGTTCATAATGATTAGGTCATCTGGGCTTGATTCTCAGTTGGGTAGAATAAGGCACTAATGAGGCCAAGGTTGTAGACTTTATCCCTAGTTAACTAGACTATATTACAAGCCATATTATTGTCCTTCTCTGCCAGAAATCTTGCCAAAGATGTGCTATTGTTAACAAATGAAACTGGGCATATAATGTAGTTAGGTCTGTAAAAAGCATCACTACTCAAGGTCATGTTCTACTGGGCAACATTATTTTTGTAAATGAAGGCAACACATTTTGAAGAATGGTGATGACACAAACTATTGTGTCCAGCAAGAGCTTTATCCCATGGAATAAGCAACAATTAGGTGGATGGAGGATTTTCTTTTTCCTCCTTTTGTGATAAATTCTTATTGTTGTTTAGTCATTTCAATTGTGTCTGACTCTTTGTGATCCCATTTGGCATTTTTCTGGCCAAGATACCAGAGAGATTTGCCATTTCCTGCTCTAGCTCATTTTACAGATAGTCAAACTGAGGCAAACAGGCTTAAGTGACTTTTCCTGACTCTTGGTTTCTTCTGTTTTCCAAAAAGGCTTTCTGTCAAATGTTGACAGCATGGGTCAGAATTTCAGATGGCAGTTCAGGAAACAGCACCACTCACACCTTGCTAAGTGAGAATATCCTCCTGGTCTGAGTCACTCCTTCCTCTGATACTGGATGGAGGGGTGAAGGTGGTTGTGAATTTTAATGCAGCCCTGCCTCTTTCCTCTCCCCAAACCATTGTCATGTCACATTCTGTTTCATTTTCATTGTTGCAGTGGGAGTGTATCCCCCCATTGTCTTGACATTCAGATTGTTTTAGTGGCTTCTTGGATGGGTGTGAGAAAAAGGGGGGGGGGACTCCTTTGAATTCTAATAAGTCTGTCTCCAGACATAATGCTAGCAAAGATGCTTAAACAGCACTCTATAAAGATGTTAAGAAAATATTTGTAGTGCTTCACACACACCTATAGACAAAAAACAGTTCTTGTTGCCGTAGAAGCAGCAACACTGTACAGCCCTAATTAAAGCATCATCTGACCTGTTTTTTTTTTTTTTTTATGCTACGGTTGCAGAATTCTGCTGAAGAAAAGGATTAATTACAGATGAGCTGTGTGTCATGATAATTAACTATTGCCGCTTCTCCTATTTGCCACATTCTGGTACATTTTCCGCTTTAGTAGATACAGGGAATAAGAATTTTTATCACATCCCCTGCCTTGCAGTCCCTGATGCATTTGTCACCCATAAATTTGCACAGCATACACAAAATATTGAGCCATCAGCATTTTTTATCCTCATGTGCATTGAAACCGGAGTAAAGCCAGACATGTCAATATATCAAAAGGTGGCATGATACAAGGCAGACAGTTCCAGATGTGGAAATCCAGAAAACTTAGGTTTGAATCCCGACTCAGCCTGCATCTCAAATCCCTCATCTGTAAAATGAGGGATTGTGATAGATGGGTTTGGACGTTGGGCACATGGGTAATAAAGTTAATCATAGGACCTCCTGAGGGGGCAAGGGATGGGAATAGGGAGAGAATAAACATTTATAAAATGTCTACTATGTGGGCACTCTGCTAGGTGATTTTTATGAATATTATCTCATTTGATTCTCACAGTAGCTCTGTCAAGGAGATGTTATAATTATCTGACTTGAAGAAACAGAGATAGAGGTTAAGTGATTTGCCCAGAGTCACACAGCTAGTAAGTGCCTAAGGCTACATTTGAACTCAGGTCTTCCTGGTGGCAAAGCCAGCACTTTATCCACAATGCCACCAGCTGCCTCTGAAACATGATGAACTAAGATGCAGAATGAACCATATTTTTGGCCATTGCCATTGTAGGAATTTGTTTTATGTAGCTATGTATATTTCTGACAAGAAAATGTATGATTTTTCTTTTCCTTTTTTCCCTAAAGGGGAGTGGTGGAAGGGAGAGTAAATACATGTGTTAATTAAAAAAATAGAAGTTAAAAAATGAAAAATAAATAGCAAACATTTATTATGTACCTACTATGCGTCGAGCACTGTGCCAGTACTGAGTATACCAAGTCAAAAGTAAACTATCCATCATAACAGAATGATGGCGGTAGAGGGAGAGCTGGGAAGTGGTTATAGGGAACAAAAGGTGTTGCTCTACCTCTCTAACCAATGAGTTTTGGAGGGATAACAATAAATATGCAAACTATGATGAGGAAAAAGGCTTGGCATGAGTTTTCATTTGAGAGGAACCAGGTTTCAATGAGAGCCAAAAGGTGGTCTAATATGAAGGGGAGGTTGTTCACTATAGAGCAAGGGATCCTGAGGGCACCAAGGAGGAAAGGCTGGGTATGTATGGAGTGGATAGTGGGGTAGGGTTGATGTGGATAGCCATAAACGAGAGGATAGAACAGGAATGAGAGAGTTTATTATTTGGGAGTCTGGAATATGGAGGATGAGAGTTTGCCAACCATTGGAGAATGGGTCCTGGAAGAGTATCAGTGGATAGGATAACCTCTACTGATCAAGGTATGGGAATAGAATATTCTCCAGGAGACTAGACTTCATCATTTTTTGTGATTCTGTTTGATTCCATTACACTATTGTGTCCAATTTGCATAGCATTTCCCCAGGCAATAAATATCTACTTTTCTCTTAGTTGTCTGATATGACAGAGTGCTACTAGAAATATTTGAGTTTATATGGGACCTTTCTTTTATCATTGACCTTGAGATAGATGCCTAAAAATGAGAATTCTGGGTTAAAGAGGCAACATGGTGGCTTAGTGCATAGACTACTAAAATTTGGAATCAGGAAGATGAGTTCAAATCTGGACTCAGGAACTGACTAACTGTGTAATCCTGGGCAAGTCATTTAAAGTATGTATGCCTCAGTTTCCTCAACTGTAAAGTGGGGATCATAATAGTTCCTATCTCCCAGAGTTGTTGCAGGGATTAAATGAGATAATAATCATAAACTGTTTAGCACAGTGACTGGAATATAAGTGCTTAATAACTGTGTGTGCCCTTTCTCCTTCAAACTATAGGGGCCTTTTAGTCACTTTTTAACCTTTATTCCAAAATGTCTTCCAGAATTCACCAAATCATCATCAGAGTATTAGTGTATCTGTCTTAGAATCACATTTTAAATTCTTGGGGTGAACATTCAACAAATGATAAATTCTTTTGTAGTGTGTATTTATTTTGATAGGAAAATAAGCACTTCAGTAATTTGTATAAACATAGGATCATTTAGAGCTGAATAAGTTTTGGTCTTAGTATGTGTATAGATCTTCTAGTCCAGCCCTTTTTTTTTTCTTACAAATGAATAAACTGCATCCCATAGAGGTTAAGTGATCCAAGGTTAAGTGATTCCAAAATCATGAAAATAGTAAATAGGAGAGTCAATTTAACACTGATTAATCTGCTTTGAAAGTCTGGATTTTGAGGAGGTAGTATTTTCTTAGAGGAAAAATATTAGTTAGATCTAGCATTACTATTATATGATTTTATGCAAGTTCTTTAAATTCTTTGGGTTTCAGTTTTTATACATACATAATATCTTTAAGTTTCTTTTTAAAATTCTAAGGTTTTATTCAGTGCCTTTTTGATGAACATGACCTTAATAAATTAACCACAAAATTGGTATTAATGAATATCTTTAATGAAATGCAGATGATGATTTTGAAAACTATGTATAAAAGTCTAATCTAAAATACAACTACTTTAGAGATTGATTGCAAAACTATAGGTCTGGTTACATTTCTTTCTGGCAAAGATTAGGGAGAATTTATTTAAGTAGGCACAGAGAAACTAAAGTCTGCGTGGTATGCATGTGTGTGTCTTCCTCCTCATCCCTCATACCCAGTCAATTGCCATGTCTTATTAATGATTTTGTTCATCTTTCTCCTTCTCATTTACCCTAGTTCACAATCTTGTCACCTATTGCCTTGACTATTGCAATATCCTTCTTAAAAGAAGTTACCTTCTGTCTTAGAATCACTATTGTATATAAATTCCAAGTCAGAAGAATGGTAAGGGCTAGGCAATGAGGGTCAGTCAAGTGACTTGCCTACAGTCACATAACCAGAAAGTATCTGAGGCCAGTTTTGAATCCAGGATCTCCTATCTCTAGTCCTGTCTCTCAATCCAATGAACCATGTAGATGCCTTTTCAATATTCCTCTTGAGCTCCCTCTGCAATCAGTATCCTCTCTCTAATTCATCCTTCAGAAAGCTTCTAAGTTGATTTATCTAAAGCACAGACTTGATAATTTTATACCCCTGATCAAGATAGTTTAATCGCTCCCTCTAGCCTCTAAGACAAAATACCAACTCTTCTGATTGACTTTGAAAGCCCTTCACCATCTGTCTGCAGTCCAGCTTTCTAGACTTATGGTATTTTACTTCCAACCACATATCAGATATCTTTTTGTATATCCAGTGCTTACTACCATGATTGGCACGTGGCAAATACTTAATAAATGCTTTTTCATCCATTCTGTTCTCCCTCCATGGCCATATTTAACTGGAATGGACTCTTCCTTCATTTCTATCTCATAGAATCCCCACCCTCCTCTAGGACTCATTGGAATGCCACATTCCCGGTGATTGATACTTCCCCTAAACATGAAAATTACTTTTTTTTTGCACTTTTTTGCATTTTTTAATATTTATTTTCTTGTGTTCATATTGCTTTTCCTCAATAGTTTATAAGATATTTTAAGGCCATAAACTGGTTAATGTATTTTTTTCATTTGTTTGTTTTGTATCCCCTGTACCTATTGCAGTGTCTAATCTCCTGTAGGTACTTATTACATGCTTTTTGAGTGAATGAGTTGTTTTTTTAGTGCATATTCTGTCTGGCCCCATTGCTTTTCCTTTTATTTCTTTGTTTGTTACATTAAAGTTCCCAAATATTTTCTTTCCTTCCTTTCTCCTCTCTCCACACTAGAGAAGGTATCACTTGACAAAATTTATACATTTATATATTGTATCTATTTATAAAACTTATCTTGCTTGTTTCTATTTATTGGTTCCTTCTCTGGTAGTGAACATATAGAATTTATTCTTTGAACAATATTTCTGATGTTATATATAATTTTTTTTGGTTCTGTTATTTTTACTTTTCATAATTTAATATAGATGTTTAAAATTAAACTGCTTATTATTTCTGATGACACAGTAATATTCCATCACAATCATATGCCACAATTTATTTAGTCATTTCCTAACTGATTGGCATCCTCTCAATTTCTAGTTCTTTGCCACCACAGAGAGAGAAGCTATAAATATTTTAGAACATATAGTTTCCTTTTTTGTTTTACTTAATACTATTTCTACTTCCTTTGTAAGATACTGGGAAATGTCTTTTTAGTATCCAAATATGGATGAACCCATTTTTTATTGATTTTGATAGCTCTTTCCTAGTTTTCATCTTTTTGTTGCCTTTTTTTTCCTTGTTTCATTCTTAGGATGACTTGGAATATTTGTGTTTCTTGCCAACTTTCATAAACTTGTTTTTTCCCTTCACTATTTCTTGTTATTTTAAGAGAAGATATTGCTTATATGCGTCTACAATATTCCTCCATATCATTTTACAAAAGAATTTCTATTCTTAATTGGGGTTGCTACCATATTGTTCTTCACTTGGTTTGGAGACCAAATGTAATTGTTGTCTAAAGTAGTTTTTAGGTCCTTTTGACCTTTTCATTGAGGTGGTAGATTTACTTTGGTTAAGTTTACTTAAGTAATGTTGATAGTCAATGCTGATCAATTTAGATTTACTAAAACTGGACTTTCACATCTTAAGGTCCACTGAGAGAGCCTTATGACCGAGTAAGGTTATTATATATTGTCAAGGATGTCTTAGAATGGTGTCTAAGAGTCTTTGTAGGAACTTCAGTCCAAGGGGATTAAGAATATTAATGGTTTTGTATTTTATTATTGATTTTGTATTTTCCCCCTTTATGGACCTGTAATTTCACTGGTATAAGGGAATACCTGGTAAGAAAATTTTAGCAATGAAGATCAGCAACCATTCTACAAACTTAGAGACTTAGAGAGTTGCCACTGAAAGGGATAAGTTAAGTGACTTGTTCAGTGTCACATAGTCAGTATTTATCAGAAGTGATTCTTGAATTCAGCTCTCCCTGACTTAAAGCCTGTTCTTTTATTATACCCTCTTGTCACTCAAATATGAAAAATGTAGAACCTTAAATAGCCAATGAGTAACCACAGAAGATGGTGGACTTTATGTTGCAAGAATGTGGTGAAATGGCCTCCTTCTTTTCCACGGTACTACTTTTGTCCATTGTTATTCCTTGCTCTCAGACCTGCTATGAGAATGATTTAAATACATTGAAAATACTATTATTTTAAGATGAATATTGGATGTTTTCCCATTTTTAAATTGGATATCAAATGAGAAAAATGAAAAGTTTTGAAAAATTATGTCTTATGAAGATTATCTAGGAATCCTTCATGAAAGTTCCCGTAATTGTTAAACTGGACCAATACTGGAAAGAGAATTAGATTTAGAGGAAGAGGACTTTGGCTCAAATCCTAGGTGACTTACTAGCCTATTGATTGTGTTATCTTATCCTATTAACTGTGTCACTTATCTTCTCTTGGCGTTTTCCTTGTGTACTTGAACTAGACAGCATCCATGATTCCTTCCAGCTCTACATCTATGATTCTTTGAATTATAGGAAGCAAAATAGCTTTAACTTTCCCAAGGAAAGTGATTTTCTTCTTCTTCAACCTTGAGAAAGTTGTTATTTTCCTGTTTGCCAAGGCCATTAATATGAAGAACTCCATTCTAACATAAAGCCTAGACTTTAACAATTGAAGGTAGCTAGGTGGCACAGTGGATAGTTTGCAAGGCCTGAAGCTAGGAAGACTCATCTGCCTGAGTTCAAATAGGACCTCACTTGTATGATCCTGGGCAAATCATTTAAACTTGTTTACCTCAGTTTCTTCATCTATAAAATGAACTGAAGAAGGGAAATGGCAAATCAATCCAGTATCTCTTCCAAGAAAATCCCTAAAGGGATCATGATGAGTCTGACATGATTAATAACTGAACAACAAATAACAATCGAACTATATTAATTTCTTGGAACTGTGAATATCTAAGCTAAGTTATAAAAAGACCTTCCTGTTCATTAGTTTTATACATCAACAATGGACCTACAGAGATCTAAAGAATGAGATATCACTATTTTCAGTGAATTCCTATCACTTTTAGACTTTTATTGGTGGGAAATTACTATATATATATATATACCCAATGACCTTATTGATAATATATTCTCAAACCAAAGATAGGGAGACTTCTTTACTAAACCTATCTAAGCAATGCTGGATACTGTCAATGTTTACAATTTTGGGGTCATTTTTCCTTCCACTGAGAGGAAAGCAACATACTTTTAAAAAGCTGTTTAACACTTCAGCAGGCAATTTTAAATATTTCTATAGATTTGGGGTATCCATTAATGAAAGTAGCACCAGGCCCCATCCTAGATAGCACTCCCTTCCAGACCACTCCACCATGGCTAGGCTAGCTGACTGCTTAAGGTTTCAGAATAGCTTGAGTCAATAAATAGGACGGCTGTTTTGTTGAGCTATTTCATATGCTATGGGATGGACTGTGAGAGAGTACAAGTCTCCTCTGAACCTAGGAATATATGGCACTGGCATGGAAAGGTCTCTTGGTTATCAAAAGACAATACCATAAAGGCAATGTACCAGAGTGGACAGAGAACTAGTTTCAGCATCTGAAAATCTCTGGTGTAAGGCCTGAATCTGACATACTGATTTGTGACTTGGGGTAAATCATTTAATTTCTCAGTGTCTCAAGGCAGCTTTCTAAATCTACAAGTTGCAGAACCATTGTAACCTGTGTTGGTAAAAAGTTTCCTATATTAGGGAAATCATAGATCTCATCCACATAAAAAAAAAGACAGTAACTCCAGAATATCCAAAAACTGTCAAGGAAGCATTAAGATGGTCCACTGGAACACTGTTATAACACAATAATCCTTTCTTGCTATAATGCACACAGAGAATGAATTCTTACTAGTGTGGTAGATAGAGTATTGGACTTTAGGCAGGAAGAATTGTATTTAAATTTGGGGCAAATCCTATTTGGGCAAGTTATTTGGCCTCTCTGAATGTCATAGGATCATATATTTAGAAGTGGAAGAGAACTTCAACATCATTAGTCCAGTCTCCTCATTTTATAGTTGAGGAAAGATTAAATGACTTCTCAAAGGATACACATATAATAAGTGGAAAAGCCAGGATTTTAACCTAGGACCCCTGACTCTAGACCCATCATTCTCTTTCCATGATATCACACAACCTCAGTTTTCTTATTTGTAAAACAAATGAGCTATGGTGGGGGGGGGGCCTCTTTTCAATGTGGATCAGATTAGATGACCTCTAGGCCACTAATAGAAATTTACTGAATCCCAAGTTCTGTGATTCTACAATTCTATACATTGTTGGGTCCATTTCAATTAGATAAATTAGATCCAATTAGATAAAATCTATAGTAAAGTTCCTCAAAATGGGTTTTATTGTGTTTGAGGTCTGGTGTCTTAGCCTAGTTAAGAAGAGAATATAGTGGCTTGAGAGGTGAGAGGGGCTGTCTATAATCCCTGATGGAGAGGGAGCTGCTTGCTCAGCTGAGCACATCCTTCTTGATGCTGCAATACAGGGAAGCCCTGAGAAGGCTTGGACTGTGGGAGGTAAAAGCTGGCTAATGAAAGTTGATTTCTATGGCCTTTCCAGGTCACTGAGGACTGTGTGATTACAGATGCTGTCAGATCAGTTTTAGATAATGAATAGTAACAATTCATACATGGAGAGGAGTTTTCTTGGCTTAGGGACCCTTCTGCAGGGAGCATATGGTCTTGTTTACAGCACTTTTACTACAGAAATAGATTAAGCAGGCCAATTTAAAGAAGGATCCGTTTGATCTGTGTGTGTGTGTGTGTGAGAGAGAGAGAGAGAGAGAGAGAGAGACAGACAGACAGACAGACAGACAGACAGACAGACAGACAGAGAGACAGAGACAGAGAGAGACAGAGAGAGAGAGAGAGAGAGAGAGAGAGAGAGAGAGAGAGAGAGAGAGAGAGAGAGAGAGAGAGAGAGAGAAATGGGAGATGTCATAGCTATAACTATTGTTTGACCTGTAGTTTCATCTTTTGAAATAATTGTACTCTCCTCCCCACCTCCATCTTTTCTTTTAAAGATTGGTCCCCCTTTCTCACCCATGCTGTAGATATAGGATCTACTCGTGAGTGGTTCTTACTCTGATCTGCACAGGAGTTTTGATCTGCTCCCTTTACAATCTGGTCCAGTTTGACTCTTCCTAGGCAATCTGGTAATTCCTATTCCACAATTCTTGTGGAATCACCATATTAAAGCTGAACTTTAGTGTAGACATCTTATCATCTTAGTAAACTATAACTCAGAACTTTTTTAACTCAAGAGAGCCCTCAAGAGAAGCCTCAGCTCCCAGTAACAGCAATACCAAACATCACTATATTTTAATAGGAATTTATGCTTGTTTGACTTTGGATTTATGTTCTAGGAATAGGAAAAGCTCTGCTGTTTGAGATTAGAAATTAACTTGCCATTGTACCTCCAGCCCCTTAGGAGAAGTTTGAGCCACCATTATGTAATTGTTAGATGATATGGTCAACTACCCAGTAGGTCCTCATGCCTCTTATCTATGGGTGAGAATACTTAATCCTTTTATTTATAGGCATATACGTATATGTATATACATATATATTTTTAATTTTTTTTTTTGCCCTTTCCCACCTGCTGGCAGATCTAGATTCCCAGAGAGTATAAACCAACCAATTATACTTAAATTCCTTTAGGGTCCTACTGGAGTAACCCTATTGAAGGAAATATACTTCCTTTGTTTACTCCCTCATCTCTTGAGCCCCCATCAATATTTTCAAATAAACCAGTTATTCACAATAATACCATTTTTAGATCTTAAGTATTTACTTAAAATAAATCAAAAGAAATTGTAATAACACTCTAAATACTCATATTAAACCCATTTTAATGAATAATAAAATACTTCACAAACCTATAAACAACACCATTAATACTCTCCCAGCATAGCCTTTAATATCAGAGTTAGGTAGGAAAGGGGAGGAATGGGAACAAAATATAAACCTGTAGGGAAGAATGTAAGGAGGAAAAACCCATGTGTTGAAGGTAACTCACAACTCTAGACTTCAGGGTTTGATGTAACTGGTACATTTGCAAACATCTGTACCGCACAAAACCAGAATTTTGCTAATTATTTGTCTGCCAATCCTTACCACCCTCTGGCTAAATAACTCATCATTATCATCACAATAAAAATAATAATAACACATTTATATAGTAATTTCATTTGCAAAGTGCTTTGCAAATATTATCTCATTTTATCCTTACAACAACCCTGGAAAAAAGGTGTTAGTACTTACTCTTTTTACAGATTACAGATGAAGAAACTGAGGCAGACAGAAATTAAGTGACTTGTCCAGGGTCACAGAATTATTAAGTATCTGAGGTTAGATTTGCAGATATCTAGATCCAATGTTCTGGCTTATTTGACTTACAATCACACTTAAAAGGGTAATGGCGAAGAATTATCTCTTAATGTTTCCTTCTTTCCTATTTATCTTACTCTGTAATAGAGGGTTAGTCTGGTTAGAAAGGGAGAAAGGGAGAAAGAGTGGAGACCTCCCTTCTCAAATTGGGGTTCAGGAGGAACAGCTGATGTTTAATTGTCCAAGGAAGAGAAAGGGGAAGTGAGTCTATAGTTACCCCCCCCCATCAGCCTCCTCTCAGTTATGGCTGCCCACCCAAACTGCCCCTTGAGTTCCCTTCTATTACTATTATTTGCAAGAGCTTCTCCCCTCAAAGAGAGATCATTCTCTCTCTCCCACAGCTAGAACTGTTTCTCCACTCACAGTGAATTCAATTGGGAGAAAAACAACAAACTTTATTCTGGGCGATCAATCAGGAATGACATAGGGAAATGGCTATAAGGAAGGGTCTATGAGGAAAGAGGGAAAGGGGTCCCTAACTGGCTATACCTTCCTCCCTCTCAAGGTGGGGAACCCAGGCCTTGGCAGCTTTGGGTCCCCCTGAGAGATTCAGGCTTGAATGACCCTGGTCTTGGTCACAACCAAACACAGTTCAGGCCCAGGGCACTAGAAGCTGTGAAGTGATCTTGTTAGCTGCTTTGTTTCTTCTCAGGCTGGTCACTTTCAGTTGGGAAATCAGTGGGGATGATGTTCAGGCACCAAGAGAAAGATCTGAATCTTTTCCTCAGGAGCCATTCTTAACAAGACCTTCCCCTCTGGCTGTCTCAAGGCTGAGAGACCTAACTGACTTCAGTCAGAATCTTTTGGCTTCTTCTTCCTTGTCAAGGAGAGAAGATTCAGCAGCGCCTCAGCCTGTCACTCTTCCTTGAGTTCAGACCTCTGTCACAACTCCTATTCAATCTTCTTTTTACTCTCATCATCATATCCCTTCCTTTAATCTAATCTTACTGTCCTGATCTATAGCCTTTCTTTACTGCTTTACTCTGTAGCTGGGATAGTGGAAATAACTTGAAATGACAAGATTCGTTTAAAAATCTGGTTCTCAAACATTACAGTTGCCTGACCATGGGCAAATGGCTTTATCTTTCTGAATCTGAATTTCCTTATTATCAAAATAGATGAAAATGCTTACATCCCCTAATTAGTGCAATCATTGAAAACAAAGTGTTTTGTAAAAGTCTGAAACTACTCTATATTTATAATTTAGGGGATGCAGACCCTTGCATTAACCATGTACCTCAAAGCCCAGGGTTGCTTGGAGATCTTCTACCAATTCTTCTGATGTGATAAAGATACCAGTGGAACTCCCTCAGTTAGCTGTTTTCAGTCTTCAAACGTTTGTAACTTCACCCTAATCTCTAATTTTTCCATATATCCTTGATCCAAGCCTCTTCTTTCTAGTACAGTGGCAATTTCCACACCTCTATTTCTTTTTTCAATTAATCAGTAATAATATATTAAGTGCCTTCTCTATGTAGGGCAAATGATAAGCACCAGGGATACACAAAGAGGCAAAAGACAGTCCTTACAAGGAACTCAAAATTAAATGGAAGAGGCCACCTATAAAGAAATATATACAAATGAGCACTATACAGGATAAATAGAAAATAATTAACATAAGGAAGGCATTAGAATTAAGGGGAATTGAGAAAGACTTCCTGTAGAAGGCAGGGTTTTAATTGGGATTTAATGGAAGCAAGGAAAGTCAGGAGCAAAAAATACTCAGATCTCTCCTACCTAATCTCTCTTGGTCCTACAAAACTTCAGACTATTATTTCTGTGTTTTGATGTCATTATCTCCTGTCTCTTTAATTGTAATTGTTCCTCAAGCTCTTGCCTTTCATACAAACAGTGATGAAAACATTTTTCCCAAGATAGTCTTCAGTTTCTAGTTGAAGACTTCATAATATTGGCTAATCTCAAAGTCTTAGTGTCATTTTAAGCCTTAAATAGCTAAATAACTCGAAATGGCAAAAAAAAAAAAGACTTTTGGACTGCCTTGTATTTATCAGTATTTTTTAGATTCCTTCTGGTAGTATCCTTTGTGCCCATGTGAATTACTTGCAGTGAGTAATAGTCATCTGATATGATGAGCCTTGAGAGGTCCTCCACAAAATATTTGATATATGCCCTGAGAAGACAGCAAACCTTTCTAATTCTTCTGAGTGTGTGAGAAAAGATATCTGTCTTCACAAAGCATTCCTGAAGTCTATGAATTTTGGTCAAGAAACCAAAGACCTTGGGGACTCCGGTGGCATTTTCATCATTGCTATTAATTGAAGGCAAGATCTTCAGTTTCTTGACTGAAGGCAAACTTGAGCAGTGAACTGATGGTTTAAGAGGATAATGTTTGAGAAACATATCCATATTTCCAGATTATTAAATCTATTAATGATGAGAATCTAGCTTGCTATTGAGGCCATTGAATAATGACTTGAGACAATGAAGCACTGCTAGATGGGGTTTGGTGAGAGTTCCCTTTGGGAACACCCTCCTGGACTCTGTTTTGTCTCCTCACTGGTGTGTAAGGAAGAAAAGCTATTTGCTATTTGTAGTAAAAGAACAATGGATTCTGATAGTTCCACAGATTTGTTTCCTCCTCCTTTGCTTCATATTTCTTTTTATTTCTGTGTATTACCACTGTTATATGATCCCCCCACCCAAAATTCCTTTCTGTATTACCTAGAATCTGTTTCCCTTTTCCTGTGTCCTTGCATTTATGTGATTGTATTTAAGTTTGCTGTGACTCCTCCTGTGCTCTTTTTACATGACCTTGCTGAGTTCAGGGAGTTCTTTTACTTTAGTTATTATTATACTTTATAAATTATTTATAAATATATTTTATATATTTATTTATATTATGTATTATATAATTATATAAATATAGTATACATAAATATAAATATATTTATAGATATATAAAATTTATAAATATATTATACTTTATAAATTATAAATATATTAAACTTTATAAAATATAATATTTAGCTATTGAATATAATTTTAAATCTCACACTGGTTAAGTTGAATGTTGGCATGTTAAAAGTAGGACACATAGAATGTACTTGATAAACATGGAATAGATGATATGCTCCTATCTGTTGTCCAAATAGAATATGAATAGATAGCCTCTGGAGGCAGTAGGTTCCTTATCCCTAGAGGTTCTTCAAGCAAACACTATCTGACTCTTTGCCATATATTGAAAGGGCTCCTTGGTTAGATGCTGTTTCGACTTGATGGCCTTTGAAGTCCCAATGAATGACTAGATTTTATGAAGAAGTCTCAGTCAGACAGCGCTCCTATTGTTTCCCATAATCAAGAGAAATATGTTACATAAATATGAGATGGAAGGATAAGGGATGCTTTTCTCAATGGCTTTTCCTCTGTTCTTGTTCCATTTCCTCGGTGCAGATCATAGTATAATCCCTCAGGCCTGCATCTGAACTCATTCCAAGACAGCAGCGGTTTCTTGTTATCGCCAGAAAATAATTTACTTATTTGGTTACAATGCACAGAGAGAGCTCTAAATATTCAAGCACAATTAATTCACATGACTTACATTAGATGACTGAGAATGAAAGCATGGAAATGCCCTTCAAAACTGGTTACAAGGCCATGGAGGGATAATGATTGGGCAGCTTCGTAGGAAGAGGACAGACATTTACCATAGTTTCTTACCAATATTTCTTGTCTTGGCTTTACAAATGGATTCATTTTTCTCTTTATAACCCTAGCACCTAAAACAGGGTCCAGTATGTAGCAGAGCCTTTAAAAATTATTATTGGCTAATTAATGAATTGATGTAATTCCAGGAATGTCTAGAACTGTCTATTGGCCAGGGATGGAATGTGCACTTACTTTCCCAAGAGGAACAACTGCCTGGCCCCAAAGGACATTCTTTTGCTGCTTAACATCTTGTAAAGAGAATTGATTGCCTTTGTGAAATTTCTTAGAATCTCCTGGGCTTTATCTTTCCTTTTCTGTAGAGCTTCTTTCTTCCTTTGAGACATGTTTCCCTTCCTATCCCTCTCAGTCCCATCCAGCTTTGTACAAGATACTTTCTCCATATTTCTGGTTTCTTACAATCTTTCCAGTTTGCTTAACTTGGTGTACTTTAGCAAATGGCACCACGTCAGTTCCCACTGGAAGCCAATCACTTCTCTAAGGGGAATCAGTTTGTGGCTAGATAAATTACTTAAGAAAATATCATTGCATTTAAGGGGGCATAGTATAGTGAATGGAGCCCTGTAGTTAGCATCAGGGAGACCTGGATTTAAGTACTGCATGAGATACTGTGTGACCATGGGCAAGACACTTAACTTCTGAGTTTCGGTTTCATCTGTAAAATGAAGATCATAAGTGTACCCCTGGAGATCAAATAGATAATGTGCATAAAATGCTTTACAAGCTTTAAAGTTGTATACATTCATAAGTGATTTTATTATTAATGATTAATAATTACTATTCAGGCTGGCAGAGTGAGGAAGGGAATAATAATTGATTAAGCACCTACTATGTACCAGGCACTATGTTAAGTACTTTATGAGTTTTATCTCATTTGATCCTAGCAGCATCCAAGTGAGGAAGGCATTATTATTATACCCATTTTACAGTTGAAGAAACTTAGACAGACAGAGGTTCAGTAACAAAGCAGTAATAGTTATATACCTATATGTGCATATGCATATATATATATATACATACACACACATATATGTAATGTCATTTAATTTTATTCTCACAACAAACCTAATAGGTAGGTGCTATTCTTATCTCCATTTCACTTAACTTCTCAATGCCCTAGCCAACTCTCTTTTTTTATTTTGATTTTTTTTATTTAAGTATTTTTCCATGGTTACATGATTTAGGTTCTTTTCCTCCCCCTTTTCACTCCTCTCTTCCAAAACTGACAAGCAATCCCACTGAGTTATATATGCATTATCACTCAATACCTATTTTCATATTATTCATTTTTGTAATAATCTTTTAAAAACAAAAACATCGAATTGAATACCCATATAAACAAGTGAAAAACCAAATGTTTTCTTTCTGCATTTCTACTCCCACAGTTCATTCTCTTGATGTGGATAGCATTCTTTCTCATAAGTCCTTTGGGATTGTCCTTGATCATTAAATTGCTATCAGGAGCAACGTGGATTACACATGATTGTCCCATGATATTTTAGTCTCTTTGTACAATATTCTTCTGGTTCTGCTTATTTCATCAGTTCATGGAGGTCTTTCCAGCTCATATGGAAATCAAGTAGTTTATCATTCCTTATTGCACAATAGTATTCCATCACCACCATATACCACAATTTGTTCAGCCATTCCCCAATTGAAGGGCACCCCCTCATTTTCCAGTTTTTTGCCACCATAAAGGACACGGCTATGAATATTTTTGTACAAACATTTTTCGTTATTGTCTCTGATGTACAAACCCTATCCAACTCTCTCAATTAAAGTTTTGGTAGCAGATAAAGTGTCAGCTTGTGTTGATAGAGGGAATTTCCTTGTGTGAGATTCCTTATACAAATGAAATCACAGATCTAGTCTCTATCCCCTATTCCTTTAATTTTTAACACTTCTGTGACTTTTGGCAAGCTATTTCTTTCTAGATGCAGTTGTCTCATTTGAAAAATGATAATTACAATTCTTATACCACCTACCTCACAGGGATATTATGAAGAAAGTTCTTAATGAAACCTTAAAGTGCTTCATAAATATGAGTTGTTATTTTTATTTTTGTAACTAATTTGGGAAACAGGAATCATTGGTACAGAATTTTACCATATAACCTGGAATGCATATCTAGAACTAGGGAACACGATACATTTAGAATTGGAAGGGACTTGAATAGACTAGTCCCTTCATTTTACAAATGAGGAAACTGAGACTCAGGGGTCTTAAGTTCTTATCTAAGGTCATATCCCTAGTAAGTATCAAAAGGAAGATTTGAAAACAAAATCCTCTCCCTCCAGAAGCATTGTTCCTTTTTACTATGCTATAAAGACATAATGGAATTTTCTATAGGCAAAAACCAACTCTCTGTTATTCTAATTGCATAAAAATGACTAAGAAACATGCATTAAGGTCATTTTTTGAGTAGCAATGGTGATTCATGAAATAAAAAAATTCTTTGTTTTATTTATAATATTCCGATACCTTCCTTTCCTTCTCTGCTTTGGGCAGAGTCTCTTTTAATGTTTTTTTTTTTTTAATTTTATCATTCACAAATGTTTCCAACTCTTACCAGTTAAACTTCTCTATTCAGGTTTATGTTCCAAAAAAAAAAGCTTCAGTACAGATAACTCTCACTTCATCATTATTATCTACTATTTATTTAGTCACTTCTATAAACATATGGATAAATCAGGTAGGTCATACTTTTGTTATACAGCTTGGCCCTGGCTCTAGGGGAAGATTTACCACATGAGATACATCCAAAGCTCATCTCTTGTTCTCTTCCTTTATTAGGGCTACATCAATTTTATTGATTCCAGATGACTTCCTGTAGTTATTTTTCCAGCTTTCTGATTCTTTGATATATTCTTACTTTAAACATTTCTTTCTGCTATTTAACTACTGGCTATTGGCCTCTGTGAGACTGCTGTTTAGAGATGTTGGATTTGCTTAAGTAAAGTTAGAAACAAAAACTCTTTCACTTTCCTTAGTTCTTACCCTGCCCCTTACATCATGTCATCACTCTATATTTATTTCTTTTAATGAATTAAATCTCCTGTAATTTTTTCCTTTTAAACTGAAAAATTATATTTAATTAATTAATTTAGAATATTTTTCCATGGTTAAATGATTCATGTTCTTTCCCTCCCCTCTTTCCTAACCTCCTAACCCACCCCCTCTCCAGCCAACACACAATTCCAATGGGTTTTACATGTGTCATTGATCAAGACCTATTTCCATATTATTGATATTTGCACTTGGGTGATTAGAGTCTATATCCCCAATCATATCCCCATCAACCCATGTGATCAAGTAGTTCTTTTTCTTCTGTGTTTCTACTCCCACAGTTCTTTCTCAGAATGTGGATAGTTTTCTTTCTCATAAGTCCCTCAAAATTGTCCTGGATCATTGCATTGCTGCTAGTAGAGAAGTCCATTAAATTCAATTGTGCCACAGTATATCAGTCTCTTTGTATAAGGTTCTCCTAGTTCTGCTCCTTTCACTCTGCATCAATCCTTGGAGGTCATTCCAATCTCCATGGAATTCCTCCACTTTATTATTCCTTTGAGCACAATAGTATTCTATCACCAATATATACCACAATGTGTTCAGTCATTCCCCAATTGAAGGGCCTCCCTTCATTTTCCAGTTTTGTGCCATCACAAAGAGCACAGCTATGAATATTCTTGTAAATGTCTTTTTCCTTATTATCTCTTTGGGGTACAAGCCCAGCAGTGCTATGGCTGGATCAAAGGACAGATAGTCTTTTAGTGCCTTTTGGGCATAGTTCCAAATTGCCCTCCAGAATGGTTAGATCAATCACAACTCCACCAGCAATGCATTAATGTCCCAATTTTGCCACATCCCCTCCAACATTTATTATTTTCCTTTTCTGTCATGTTAGTCAATCTGCTGGGTGTGAGATGGTACCTCAGAGTTGTTTTGATTTGCATTTCTCTAATTATAAGAGATTTAAAACATTTTTTCATGTGCTTATTGATAGTTTTTATTTTTTTATCTGAAAATTGTCCATTATTGCTCTATTATTTAGAGTAATACAAAAACATCTTAAATTGCCCAAGGAGAGGCAATGAGACTAAGGAAAAACTAATGTATGTTTGGGTGGGAAGTGAGAGAATGGTCAATATAGGGTTAGTAGGAAAATGGGTTATATTGCAGAATTAATCCATCTGAATTTATGGTGAGGAAATTCCAAAACATTCATTTTGCTTGTTTTATATTAATTTCCCCCTTAAATTCATACATTGCTATCTTTTTTACAGCAGCATAAATAATTGAAATTTAATGTCAACCAACAAATATATATTAAGTGTTTACTATATGCTAGGCACTGTGGTAAGCACAAAGAGAGACAAAAACAAGGTTCTTACCCTCAGGAGACACATATTCTGATGACAGAGAGAGCATGCAAAAATATGTACTTAAGAGACATTTATCTATATTTCTGTGTCTATCTAGTAAATGGGAAGAAATTTCAGAGAGAAGTACTAATAGTGGAGGAATAGAACAAGATAGAAGGTGGCACTTGACTTAAGTCTTAAAGTTAGGGAAGCTAAAAGGTAGACATTAGGCATTAGAGTAGTCCAGGTACAGGTGGCAGTTGGAAAAAAAAGCGTGGAGTCAGTAGATGGAGTGTCATTTATGAGAAAAACAAGTAGGCAAGTGCCATGAGGTCATAGAGTAATACATAGAGAGAATTAAAATGTATGAAGACTGAAAAGGTAGGAAGAGACCAAGTTGTGAAGGACTCTAAAACAGTAGGTTTTCTATTTAAACCTGAAAGTAATTAGAAGCTACTGGTTTTTAATGAATGTGTGGATGTGGGAATATATATATGCATGCATGTATGTATGTGTGTGTGTGTGTATGTTAAGGATCTGGAGGAAGGTTTGGCCCAATCTGTGCTTAAGGAAGAGTATTTTGATAGCTGAGGGAAGGAGGGACTGGATTTGGGAAAGATTTAACCTACCAGAAGTTTGTCACAGTTATTTAAATGAGAGAAGTTATGACCCTGAGCTAGGGTGTCAGCTATATGAATGGAGAATGGTTATGGAGAAGAGAAGATCTAAAGACAAAAATTACAATGGGCAGATTAGATATTGGTGGAGAAGAGAGAATGAGAAACTGAGGATTGTTCCTAGATTGTGAGCCTGGGTCATTGGGAGGATTGTGGTGCCTTCAAGGGAAGTTGGAAAGAGTAAAGAGTTTGGAAGGAAAGATAATGAGTATTGCTTTAGATATTTTAAGTTTAAGATGTCCAATAAGCGCCTGGGGATGTGAGCCTAAGCTTAGGAAAGAAGTTAGAGCTAGATAAACATCAAATGAAAGAGAAGAAAGTGAATGAGAATGTCCAAGCTTACAGTTGTCAAAAAGGATGAAGACCAAGAAAAAAAAAGATTTAGCAATTAAGGTTTGCAAAGTACTTGGCACATGTAATAATTGTAAGGACTTCTTCATTTTATAGATGAGGAACCTCAGCCATAGTGATGGTAACTTGGTTGTGGTCACACCACTTGTAGTGTTTCTTTTGGGATTTATAATGAGGGGGTCTTTCCCCTCCTCCTTCCTTCCCCCCACTTCAGTACATGAGTAGATATCCTCTGACTAATTCTTTTTGATCATGCAATAATCCTTTTAATTGGCTGCGGAGTCAATTTAATATATCTCTGGACATATTAAAAATGCAATTTATTTTTCTCAAGCCTTTCCTCCTATTGTTCTTAAAATGTAAGGATGATTCTCTAAAGTCCAAAGGAAAAAGTGAAGGGATTCATTTGTCTCTGGACATCTTTATGCCATAAGCTCATAGCTTCCTAGTTAAGTCTGTGTGTGAACTGTAGTCACAGCTTCTGTTTCTGTCTTTTTTCCTTTGATATAGAGCCTTATGAGGTCTTGAAAGTCAGTTGGTGTTTCCTCCTTCTTGGGTGGCTGACCGGCAGGCAATTAATTGCACATGAGAGGTGAGAGTGAAGAGTTAAGGATAATGCCTAGGTTATAGCCTGGGAGGATGATGTTATGCTCCACAGTAATAGGAATATTACAAAAACAAGAGATTTTAGAGTGAAGATAATGAATTCAGTTTTGAACGTTTTAGATTAAGATGTAGGACATCCAGTTTGAGATGCTCAGTTGGCAGTTGGAAATTTGAGACTGCCATCTGAACAGCAATAATTGGTGAATCTATGGAAGATGATGACATCACCAAGTAAAAGAGAGGGAGAAGAGGAGAAAACCTAGAGCAGAGCTTTGGGGGGACCAATAACTAATAAGCAACTCTACCAAAGACATTGTTCTAGTGAAATTAATACCATTTAACAGATTATAATTTTCTGTGATTCTTTATTGCTTAGCATTCTCTTTTCTGCATGAAAATAAAACTACCTGTTCCCATTTATACTCTGGATACTTTTCCAGGAATGCTGCAAAAGTATCTGAGGTAGAATTTGAACCCAAGTGTCTCTTGACTCCAAGTCCAGCATTATAATCCACTACATTACCCTGCTTACAGGAGAAGCAAACTGCACATGAATGTAATTTATAACTATCACTTTGATTCTGGTTTATGTAGCTTTGTTGGGTCCTGAAAGGTATGTAAGCCAAAATAGCTGTCTATTGGGAAGAGAGATATTTTCCATCCATTTGGTTTTTGCACTTAGAGATGGCTGGGAAATCCTTTCACTTCACTATATTTTATGACTTGCAGTGCCCTGTAATGCACTAAAGATGGCAAACCTAGTGGCACGGGTCATTTGATAGCAGAGGCTGTAAGGGACAGATGTAAGTGAATCCATCTGGCAGCTGAGGCAAGTATGTCACTAAAAAAGAACCTTCTTAAAAGATGTCATTGGAATATAGAACTTTTCCTAAATAAGCCAAAAGCCTTGGGTTGTTTAGGAAATTTGATGTTTTTCATAGGATCTAAATTTAGCCATTTTTTCATGTTTTCTCTACCTTTTTGTGCCACCAGAAAGTAGATTCTCCTTTTTCACCCTAAAAAATATTTTTCTTATAAGTGGAAAAATCCTTGCTTGACATCAGTTCCCTACTTTCTTGTGGAACATACAAAAAATCAATGCAGTAATCTGGATTTTTACACAAAACTCTATGAATGAAGTAGCACAAATGTCATTACCTTCATTTTATAGGTGATGAAATTGAAACTTGGTGACCATAAGAGACTTGCCCAATGTTACAAACGTAGAAAGTGTTAGAGTTAGGATTTGAAAACAGCTTGTATAATTTCAAGTCCACTGGCTATTCTAGAATAAAATATTACAAAGCTGTAAAATTCCAAGAGTGTCTCAGAAAATCTGACCACCCTGTTAGAACATGTCAAATCAATGAGGCAAAATGAGGATTAAAGAGTTTTTCTTACCAAAATCACATAAAATGGATACAAGTCAAAGAACTGGTGCTTATAACTTAGGGAGCAGTTAATTAAATACCGTAAATGGAAAACAAAAGCAACGGCTGTATCTTAAATATGAACACTTTAGTTTTCTGACGAAATATTGTATGCATGAACTAATCTGTAGTGTAAAACAAATGGTCTTGAATTAATACCTTTATTACTTTGTAGCCCCAGCTTAATCCACTACCATCCACATGAATGCATGTGTTTTCCACATGGTGAGAGGAGTGTTGATGATGTGATTAGAAGTTATAGGTTCAAATCCTTTCTGTGATGCTTACTGCCTTTGGACTTTGGGCAAATAAAGCATTTAACCTCACTGGGTCTCCATTTCCTTATCTATAAAACTCTGATGTTGGCCTAGATGACCTTTGAGATTTCTCCCAGCTCTGGAGCTATGATTTTATATTTGTTGCAATTCAATTCAGCAAACTTGCCCAGTTCCTGCTATGTCAAAAGCATGACATGATATGTGAGGTCACATATGTGAATGAGATATAATAGGTGAGAGATGAGAGAAAAGACAGACTAGTGGTAGGATAGCTTTCAATGTTGAGAATGTAGAGTTGGAATAAAAGAGCCTTGAGGGAACCTCAAATTTAGGAGATATAAGGAAAACAATAAATTAGCTAACAAAGGAGACAAAGAAAGAACAGTAAAGCAAATAGCAACACCCTGAGAAAGCAATCATATAAGCCAGGAAAGGATGGAAAATCAAGGAGAAAATGGTTACCAATTATCTTTCAGTACATCAATGCATTTTTATGGAATATTTTGTGCCAAGCACTATGCTAACATTGACAGTGGGCATGACTAGGATGAAGACCCAACAAAGAAGACTAAGAACAACTAGTCAGATAAGTAGAAGGAGAGTCAGGAGAGAGCAATGTCAAAAACAAAACAAAACAAAACTAGAGAAGAGCAAATCAAGGAGGAAAGGGTGATAACAGTGTTAAAGGCTACAAAGAGGTCAAGAAGGATGAGGATTGAGAAAAGGTCATTGGATGTATTAATTAAAAAAGACTTGGTGACTTTATAATTTCAGCTGTTTTTTTGTTTTTTTCTTTTTTTTGTTTTTTTTTTCGTAATTTCAGTTGTTTGTTGGGGATATTCGAAAGGGGTTTGTTGTTTAAATATGAGATGGACGAGATGACCTCTAAGATCCTTTTACCAGTGGGATTGTGAATTAATAAAAGAGGAACAATATAAATAGAGGACTTAACCCTCTGAGTTAAGATGAGATAATTCCTTGGTATTCTATATATATTGCAGACAAAAGGTTTAGGGCATGGTGATAAAATCAGATGATATTGAATGCTAGAAAACCTCAGTGTTGGTGAAAGAGCACAGTGGTGATGAGAGTAGGAGGTGTGAGAATTCTTTATCTTGATCCTGTGTTTTCACAGGCAAAAGAAAAAGAGTAGTCAATGTTGAAGAAAGTCATGAGTGAAGTGAGCAAATATGATGTCTCACAAATGATATCTCACTTAGTCAAACTCAAATATCTGACAACTTTTGTCTTAGACCTTAAACATTAAGCAAGTAAAAGGTCAGAGAGATAAAGTTTTCATTTCCAAGATATATAAGGAAATAATTAAATTTCTAAGAATAATAGCCATTTCCTAAGTGATATGTGGTCAAATAATTTAAAGAAGTGGTTCTTAAGGGAAGAAATCCAAACTATAGATAGCCATATAAAAATACCTTTAATCAATAATAATTGAATAAATTCAAATTAAGGAAAGATTTTATTTCACATAAGATTAGCAAAATAGACAAAAATATAAAGTGACAAATTTCAAGGTCCTGTGGGAAAACAGACAATGATGTATGTACTCCCTGGTAATGGAGTTGTGAATCTGTTAGGCTATTCTGGTTAGGAATTTGGAGCTATGCTTCCAAAGTCACTAAAATTTGCATGCTCTTCAACCTAGCAATACCATTATTATGCCTATACCTCAGAGCTCAAAGAAAAAGAAAATTGTTATAGGTGAACAAACATATTATAGCATCTCTTTTTGTAGTGACAAAGAACTGGAAACAAGGAGGGAATTCATTGGGTGGTGTATGGCTGAGCAAATTATGGCATATAAATGTGATTGAATACTATTGTACTGTAACAAATGATGAAAGAGAGTGTCAGAGAAGCCTGGGAAGAGTTGTATGAACTAATTCAGAATAAAGTGAGCAAAAACCAGGAGAAAAATTTATTCTACTACAATGACATTGTATGACTGATTATGATTATGATTATTACCATTATCTAGAAAGAGAGATGATGGATAAAATATGTATAATGAAACATTTTTTCTTTTTTTAATTTTTTTAATTTTTAATTTTTATTTGGTCATTTCCAAACATTATTCATTGGAAACAAAGATCATTTTCTTTTCTTCCCTCCCCTCCCTCCCACCACCTCTCCCATAGCCCATGCGCAATTCCACTGGATATCACATGTGTTCTTGATTCAAACCCATTTCCGTATTGTTGGTATTTGCATTAGAGTGTTCATTTAGAGTCTCTCCTCAGTCATATTCCCTCTGCCCCTGTAGTCAAGCAGTTGCTTTTCATTGGTATTTTTACTCCCACAGTTTATCTTCTGCTTGTGGATTGTGTTTTTTTAGATCCCTGCAGATTGTTCAGGGACATTGCATTGCCACTAATGGAGAAGTCCATTACCTTCGATTGTACCACAATGTATCAGTCTCTGTGTACAATGTTTTCCTGGTTCTGCTCCTTTCACTCTGCATCACTTCCTGGAGGTTGTTCCAGTCTCCATGGAATTCCTCCACTTTATTATTCCTTTGAGCACAATAGTATTCCATCACCAACATATACCACAATTTGTTCAGCCATTCACCAATTGAAGGGCATCCCCTCATTTTCCAATTTTGGCCACCACAAAGAGCGCAGCTATGAATATTCTTGTACAAGTCTTTTTGTCCATTATCTCTTTGGGGTACAGACCCAGCAGTGCTATGGCTGGATCAAAGGGCAGACAGACTTTTATCACCCTTTGGGCATAGTTCCAAATTGCCCTCCAGAATGGTTGGATTAATTCACAACTCCACCAGCAATGAATTAATGTCCCTACTTTGCCACATCCCCTCCAGCATTCATTACTTTCCATAACTGTTATGTTAGCCAATCTGCTAGATGTGAGGTGATACCTCAGAGTTGTTTTGATTTGCATCTCTCTGATTATAAGAGATGTAGAACACTTTTTCATGTGAAACACATTTTTAATATAATCAGTGCAGGAATTTGCTTTGCTTGACTATGCATATTCATAATAATGATAGCCTTTATACAGTACTTTTAGATTCACAATATACTTTATATATAGGGTGTATGGGGTGCTCAGGGAGGGGTAGTATCTCTGGTATGGAGGGCTTGTCGTGCCCTCCTAGGGCAGCTCTCCAGCCTCTGACCCCCACCTGACACCCAGCTCTCACTTGTGGCTCCCAGTAGCTGCTAGCATGTGGCAGCGGCCACACCCTGGGCAACAGCTTCGACAGGCCGGCCAAACCTTGTGAGGGTAGCCATCGGGTCATCGACCCCTGGTGAACCAGGGCTTTGCTCACCCAGCATGTGAAGACTGCTTTGGCTGAACAGACAGAAGAAGCCAATAAGAAGGTTCAACGGCTGAGAGGGCGATGCAGCAAAGCACTGTGGAGTGCTTAGGGCGTGTTGGAGCACAAAGGACAACATGGCCATCCAATGCAGCTGAGGAAGTCTCCAGACATAACAATTTTTCGTGCCACTGGACCCAGGCTTCCAACGCCGAGAGAGTATGACTGTCTCTGTGCATCAACTTTTCCACTTAAATCTCTTTCATGCACAAGTATCACGCACAGTCATCTATCCTAACTCTGTCCACCCTCTTCAAGACCTGCGGTGATGGGGGAGTGGCGATGCAACAGGTGGAGGTGACCACTGGCAGTTGTAGTCATGATCCTGCACGTAGGAGGCCCACGGACCAGTGGTCGCTCGGCCCTGTGGGCAGCAGGGACGTTTGGCAGCATCCTGGGCGACTGAGCAGCCCTCTCTAGGACAGCACTGCTCACCCTAATCAAGGAAGGGGACTAGAAAAGGTGTCCCAAACATTGCCTGCCCTACAAACACCTGGTCAGCATACCGCAGCTAGTGGGTCATCCCTTTAAGCGGTCAAAATCAAAGAAAAAATACAAAGAAACTCCTACTAGGAGCATGGAACATCAGGACATTACTTGATAGAGAGAATACCCCAAGACCTGAGAGAAGAACAGCTCTAATTGGTAAAGAACTGGCGCGATATAACATCGACATCGCAGCCTTAAGCGAAACACCCTTACCAGAAGAGGGATCACTCAGCGAACCTTCTGGATACATCTTCTTCTGGAAAGGTAGAGCCACAAGTGAAGACAGAATTCACGGTGTTGACCTGGCTATCAAGACCAGTTTGCTCAAACAGCTGCCAGACCTGCCTGTGGGCATCAACGAGAGGCTCATGAAGATCCGTTTGCCTCTCAGCAAAGACCAGTATGGTACAATCATCAGCTCATATGCCCCAACACTGACCAGCACAGAGGAGACCATCGAGCAGTTCTACTCTGACCTGAGTGCCGTCCTGCACTTAATGCCCACAAATGACAAACTGATACTAATGGAAGACTTCAACGCCCGCGTTGGCCAGGACCATGAAAGATAGAAAGGGGTGCTCGGCAAACACGGTGTGGGCAAAATGAACAACGGCCTACTGCTACTCAGCAAATGCTCAGAGTTCGAACTCACCATCATGAACACTGTGTTCAGAATGGCGAACAAATATAAAACAACGTGGATGCACCCAAGATCAAAACAGTGGCATCTTATTGACTACATCATTGTACGCCGGTGAGACATCCAGAATGTAAAGATCACCAGAGCCATGAGAGGAGCTGAATGCTGGGCAGACCACCAATTGGTTAGAGCAACTCTTCAAATGCGCATTGCACCTCACTATCCAAAACGCACCCAGACAGTTCGCGCATTTTACAACGTGAGTCATCTGTCCTCTTAGAGATCCATCTTATTTTCAAACATTCCAGTCCTGCCTGGACAACAAGCTGTCTGCCAAGGGACCACTCACTGGAAGCTCAACCGAGAAATGGAACCAGTTCAGAGAAGCAGTGAAGGACACATCAAAGGCAGTCCTAGGCCCAAAACAATGCAACCACCAGGACTGGTTCACGAGAACAACACTGCTATTGAAGACCTATTGAGCAAGAAGAACAAAGCCTTTATGGAGTGGAAAAATAACCCAAACTCTGCTCCTAAAAAGGACAGATTCAAGTCTCTCCAAGCCACGGCGCAGCGTGAGATCAGGAAGATACAAGACCGATGGTGGGAAAAAAAGGCAGAAGAAATCCAGTGGTTTGCTGATATGAAAAACTACAAACAATTTTTCGGTGCCCTCAAGACTGTCTATGGGCCATTAAAACCCACCACCACTCCCTTGCTATCCTCTGATGGTGACCCTCTCATAAAAGACAAAAAAGGCATCAGCAACAGGTGGAAAGAACACTTCAGTCAGCTTCTCAACCAACCCTCTTCAGTCGACCAAAGTGCCCTTGACCAGATCCCCCAAAACCGCATCATCAAGTAACTTGACATCCCTCCTTCATTAGAAGAAGTCCAAAAAGCCATTAAACAAATGAGTGCAGGCAAGGCACCCGGTTAAGACGGGATCCCAACCGAGGTGTACAAGGCCTTAAATGGAAAGACGCTTCAGGCATTCCATATAGTGCTAACCAGCATATGGGAAGAGGAAGACATGCCCCCAGAACTCAGAGATGCCTCCATCGTAGCCCTATACAAGAACAAAGGAGCACGAGCTGCCTGTGACAACTACAGAGGCATCTCACTACTCTCCACTGCTGGAAAGATCCTCGCCCATGTTATACTCAACAGACTCCTGTCATCTGTCTCAGAGCAGAACCTGCCTGAATCACAATGTGGCTTCCTACCAGATCGCAGCACCATCAACATGGTCTTCATGGTGAGGCAAATGCAGGAAAAATGCCTTGAGCAGAACCTGAGTCTCTACATTGTCTTCATAGACCTGACAAAGGCGTTCGACACAGTGAACAGGGACGCATTGTGGGTGATCCTCAGCAAGCTCGGTTGGCCAGCAAAATTTGTCAAACTGATCCAGCTCTTTCATGTCGACATGACAGGGGAAGTCCTATCTGGTGGAGAGACTTCCGATCACTTCAACATCTCCAATGGCATGAAACAAGGCTATGTCCTCGCTCCGGTACTATTCAACCTATTTTTCACCCAGGTATTACGACATGCTGTGATGGATCTAGCCCTGGGCGTCTATCTCAAATACCGACTGGATGGCTCACTATTTGACCTGTGCCGCCTGACTGCAAAAACAAAGACAACAGAGAAACTCATCCTGGAAGCTCTCTTCGCAGATGACTGTGCTCTCATGGCCCACCAAGAAAATCATCTCCAAACCATTGTGGACAGGTTCTCCACCACAACAAAACTGTTTGGCCTGACTATCAGCCTCAGCAAAACAGAGGTGCTGTTCCAACCTACACCAGGGAGGCCAAGTAACCAGCCGTGCATTACAATCGACGTCACGCAGCTTTCTAACGTCAACACTTTCAAGTACCTGGGCAGCACCATCGCCAACGACGGGTCCCTAGACCACGAGATTAATGCCAGGATCCAAAAGGCCAGCCAGGCACTCGGGCGGCTGCGCTGCAAAGTCCTCCAACACAGAGGTGTAAGCACTGCGACGAAGCTCAAAGTGTACAACGCAGTGGTCCTCAGCTCGCTCCTGTATGGTTGTGAGACATGGACACTGTACCGGAAGCACATGAAACAGCTGGAGCAATTCCACCAACGCTCCCTCCGGTCAGTCATGAGGATCCAATGGCAGGACCGAATCACCAACCAGGAAGTCCTCGACAGAGCCAACTCCACCAGCATCGAAGTCATGGTCCTCAAAACCCAGCTACGATGGTCTGGACACGTCATCCGCATGGACCCACAGCCAATACCAAGACAGGTATTCTATGGTGAACTGTCAGCTGGACTCAGGAAACAAGGCCGACCAAAGAAAAGATTCAAGGATCAGCTAAAGTCCAACTTGAAGTGGGCTGGCATTACACCAAAGCAACTAGAACTCGCTGCCTCTGACAGAAGCAGCTGGAGAACCCACATTCACCATGCCGCCACCACCTTTGAAGATGAGCGACGTCGATGTCTTGCCACTGCGCGTGAACGCCAACACCAGGCCACAACCGCACCTCCTGTAACAACTGGCGTCCCATGCCCCATGTGCCACAAACTGTGTGCCTCAGCCTTAGGACTTCAAAGCCACATGAGGGTACATCATAGATGAAAATGCGCAAAGACAATAGTCATTCTCGATCACGAGAGACTACCACTACTACTACTATACTTTATATATGTTATCTCATTTGATCTAGATGAAAACTGTTTGATTAATGCTATTTTCTCAAAAAATTTTTTTTGACCCTTTCCTTCCATATGAGAATAAATACTAAATATTAGCTCCAAGGTAAAAGAGGTGAAAGTACGAGGCAATGGGAGTTAAATAAATAATTTGTCCAGGGTTACATAGCTAGGAAGTGCCTGAGACCAGATATGAACCTAAGACCTCCCATCTCTAGGTTTAGCTCTCAATCTACTAAGCAACTTGCTACCCCTGTGTTAAATGCTATTATTTTCCTTATTTTACAGATGAGGAAACTGACCCTGAGAATATTTAAATTGCCCAGGATCCTACAACTAATATAAGGGTTTGAGAAGAGAATAAATGTAGATCTTCCTTACTTCAAGCCCAGTTCTCTAGCCACTGTTACAAGGGTTTGTATTGAGGTAAGAAGAATAAGTATAGAAACAAATCATTGATAAGTGAAAAAAAATTAATTAAAAAAAGCTCTCAGAGAAGCTAATGTAGACATCTACATATCTGATCTGAATATCAGGTACTTTGTTCATAGGAAAGCCCCTCAGGGACTGTCTCAGATACTACTTACTCTTAAATTAAAGACTCTCCTAATAAACTTACTTAGCTGTTCTGCTAATTTTTTTTCAAGCTTGAGCATCAGATTAAAAGGATGGCATGCCTTTTAGAGGAATGCATATAGCAGTTTACCTGAAAGGAAGCTTTAAATGTTTCAATATATTACTTCCTCTCTCTGAAATTTCCAGTGCCACTCTATTATCTATTTGATAAAATACCATCTCAGTTTGTCAGTCAAGTCTACCACAATCTGATTTCCAGTCTTAGTATTTCCCTTTACCCACTTTCTATTCTAGTCCAACTGGATTATCAGCAGTTCCTCAAACTTGACATACTGTGTGTCTCTTGCCTCCATGCATTTTTGCAAGCCAGTTCCCGTGTGTCAGATGGATTTTTTCCTCATTTTGCATCTTGAAATCCCTCTTTTCTTTGAAGACTTGAGTCTGCTAAAATTCCTTTAGACTTCCATTAATCTATCCCTACTAAAAGTGTCTTCCTTCCTAAATTTTCCTAGAACATTTTATTGAGTGTTCTCATTTGCTTCCATGATACTCTTAGAAACCTAGTAGACACTTAGTAGCTGCTTGACCCATGATAAGTCACTTAACCTCTATCTGCCCCAATTTCCTTCATTACAAAATGGGAATAATACTAGCACCTACCTCTCAAGGTTGTTGTGAGTATCAAATGAGATGATTTTTGTATGGAGTTTAGCATAGTATTGGGCACATAGTTAGTGTTTAATAAATTATTTTTCCCTTTCCCTTGAGGATTTTATATTTAATTTTAGAGTGATAGAGAATTTGGTTCATTGGATGACACAGTCAACCCTGAGTTTTAGAAAGATCAATTTGATAACTGAGAGGAGGAAGGATTGGAGTAGGAAGTTAAGATAGGGAGGCCAATCAGAAGGCTATTGAAATAGTTCATACCTAAGATAGTATGGGTATTCCCCAGGGGAATTAGAAGAAAAAGGGAGATATAGAAGATACATTATGAAGTTATATGCTATAGGATTTAGTAACATTGAATTTGGAGGGAGAGAAAATGAGGAATTGAAAATTATATCCAAGTTTCCAGGCTAGGAAAGACTCAAATAGGAAGATTGGAGAGGGTTTTGGAAAAAAAAAATAATGAGTTCTATTTGGGGTATGTTGAGCCGAATATGTCTATTGACATCCCATTCAAGATGTCTAGTAAAAATTTGGAGATGGCAGTCGGTAGGTTAAGAGAGAAGTAATGGCTAGATTAGTAGATAAACATAGAGATGATAATTGAATCCATGGGAGCTGATGACATCACCACATCACCAAGATAAATGCCTTAGAGGAGAAGAGAGAAGCATCCAGGAAGGAGACTTGGGAGACACCAGCTGTAATCAGGTATGACCTGAATGAAGATCCAACAAAGGAATCTAAGAAGGATCTGTTTGATTAAAAGAAAAACCAGGATAGATAATGTCCTAGAAACCTAGTGAGAACAGTGATCTATAGTGTTAAAAGCTTCAAACAAGTTAAGAAGGATGAGGATTGAGAAAAGGCTATAAAATTTGTTACTTAGATTTTTAAAAATGGTTTCAGAAAGCCTGTTGTGTAATTTGAACCTGTTTCCAGAACTTTAATTCCCAGCATTCCATGTTCCTTCTCATGTTACAAGGTAGGGAGGATATCCGTTTTGTGTAACCCCTGCCTCTCTCTCTCTTTCTTTCCCTGATCAAAGTGGTGGAAGCAGGCAGGAGAATGTACTGGTGGTCTTATTTTTTGTTAGATAATTAGGTTTTTATTCCTTTTACTTCAAGTGATTATTAATAAATTTTATAAAATTAATACTTGGAGTTATTGGACATTAATTTAAATCTTACACTATAAAAGATAACGCTTTTAGCCAATTACAGAAAGCACTTATTTTATTTATCTATACAATGTTCTATAGGTCATTAAAGAATAATAGCAAGATAGTGACTTATCCCAGGACCATTTCTATCTATTGATAACTGTGAGAATAGGATCAATACCAACAAAAATAGCTCACATTTATATACTTCTTTAAGTTTTGCAAAATATCTATTATCTTTTTAATCCTTTTATAAAGTTGTGAAGTAGGTGTCATTATCCTTACTTTACAGATATAGAAACTGGGACTAGAGGTTGAGGGACAGCTAGTAAATGTCAGAGGCAGGATTCTACACAGTTCCTCCTTCTGATTCATGCGTTCTTTCCAGAACATCATTTCCATTTAAAATGGTTAGAAGTTTTGATGTTTATAGAGGGTATGTTTCAATTATCTGAAATATTCCCTTACTGGAATGCCTTGTTCCCATTCAGTCTCAAATTGTGATTTTACAGTTATAGGGTACTCTTTTAAGAAAAAAGGAACTCTTTGCTAATATAAACCAGCAACTGCTCCCTAACTACTTGGAGTACTAAGAGCTGCATGGAGGAACTGTTAATGAAATGACTATTTCAGGGTAAGGAGTCAGTAGATGTCAGAGGTAGGACTTCCTGACTCAGAGGCCAACTCTATATATCCTTTTCCCCTTTTCTTTTTATCTTTGGGATATTTATCTACCAGTGATAGTGCTGGGTCAAAGGGTATACACAATTTTCATAACCCTTCAGTTATAGTTCTATATTGCTCTCTCTTCGATTAGATCAATTCCCAACTCTAATAACAGTTCATAGTTTTCATATTTTTCAAGTTTTATCTCTGATACATACTGACTTTGAAATCTCTAATAGTTCCTTTGTCTTTCTCAAAGGAATAGATGTGCATATTTCTGAAACCTAAAGAGGATCAAATCTCTAGAAATTCACAATTGATCATATCTAAGCACACATAAAAAATGGATGGAAAACAGGTTACAGGAGAAGATGAATATAACCAGATGCTTTCTTAGATTAAAAAGTTACTCTAATAGCATCAGCCAAAATTGTTATATTTTCCTTTAAATCTACGATGGCCAAAATCTAGTTGCTTGTTCAATTAGAAGAGTTCATTGTGTGCTTTGTTTTTTTCAGGAGCAATACAGGGAAATGATGATTCTTAGCATGGGGTACAAGGTCATTTATTCCTTGGAAGGAACAATATATTTCTATATCTGGAAAAAAATTGTAAGCTCTTTTCAAATTATGAACATCTGTCTCCTTTAAATAAAATTCTAGTATTAAATCAAGATTTTTAAAGCATTTTCTAAATACTAATTTGGTATGTGGTAAGCAGAGAGGAAAAGAGAAGAAATGGAGAATATATTTTATTACTGAAAATAAAATGATATAAATGCTCATGGCCATATGATTTTCTTAAAACTTGAGATTCTTTTGTCTATTTCACTAGTAAAACTTTTACAAAAAATACAAAAAGATCCCATTAGTATCAGTAGTGAAAACTGGCCAGATTAGCCATGGAGAGTTAAAAAGGCCCAATCAAGCAAGTGAGGTTTACCCTATTTCTCATAATCAAAGGGTTATCACTGATCTTTGCCAGGGCTAGTGAGAATAAGAATTACAGAAATGAGGAATAAGTTTAACTCTCTGAGACTGGTAATAATAATAACTACTATTTATATGCATACAACATTTTATGGTTTGCAGAATACTTTAAGTATTTTTTTTCATTAGATTCTCACAACAACCCTGTGAAGTAGGTGCTATTATTGTCCTCATTTTACAGGTGAGGAAATGGAATATCAGAAGGGTTAAGTGACTTACCTGGGTCGCATAGTTAGTAACTGTCTAATGGGAGACCTAAACCCAGATCTTTCTCACTCTAAATTCAATAGGTTAAAGTGTGCCTCCATGCAATATATATTTCCATGTTTGTCATGTTGAGAAAGTAGACATAGATCACTTATGTAAGAAAAAAATTCATGAAGAATGAAGTATTATGCTTCAATCTGCATTCAGAGTTCATCATTTCTTTCTATGGAGAGTCTTTTCTGTCATGGCAACAGATAAAGGATTAAAAAGTCACCCCCTGACCTAAAGAAGTTAATATGTCCCCAATGGCCTAATTTATTACCAAAGGAGAGGAGAAGAGAACTTGATCATTCTTCTTTCTTGCTTTTTGGGGTAAGAATATGGCATATATATATATATATATATACATGACAGATGTTTTCTTTTAGGATTATATTTTCAAATAGCCTTATGTTTGTGTTTTTTGGATGGTCCTTTTTTCCCAACATTATTGGCATCTGAAAAAATTTGCCAAGGTTCAATTCATACTAAAGGAAAGAATAGCACCATTCTTAGGAGGGGGTAAACAGAGCCTTCTAATAGCCCTATGTTTGAGTTTTTGGATGGTTCTTTTTTTCCTAAAGTTACCGGAATCTGAAAAAATTTGCCAAGGTTCAATTCATACTAAAGGAAAGAATAGCACCATTCTTAGCAGGGGTAAACAGAGCATTCTGATTTGTTTCATAGGATTTAACTCAGTTTTCATAAACAATACAATTCAATTGAATATTTATTAAGCATGTATTATGTGTATGACATTGTTGGATATTGGATTAAGGAAGACAAAGAAAGACCCAGCTCCTGTATTCAAGGATCTTATATTTGACCAAGAAACCTCATATAGATATGTTTATTGTACGTTGTATTGTTTATAAGAAGACATTTAATAAACACAGGTTAATCATATTTTAGTATCTGGTTCTGCTCATGTCTCTTTCTGGAATTTATTCTAGTTGTCAGTGGACTGTACTGCAAAGTGCAGAAGGTCCTGGGTTTATATATTATATATATGTACATGTATATATATATATATATATATATATGATGCAAAGTAATTGTTTTAAACCCTTACCTTCCATCTTGGAGTCAATACTGTGTATTGGCTCCAAGGCAGAAGAGTGGTAAGGGCTAGGCAATGGGGGTCAAGTGACTTGCCCAGGGTCACACAGCTGGGAAGTGTCTGAGGTCAGATTTGAACCTAGGACCTCCCATCTCTAGGCCTGGCTCTCAATCCACTGAGCTACCCAGCTGCCCCCTGCAAAATAAATTTTGATAGGGAGTAAAAGAAAAAAGTACTCTGGAAAAAATTTAAGGGAGAGAGTAAGTCTGGATCAGGCATGCTTCATGAAAGAGATGGTGCTGGTATTGGTCCCAGAAAGAAGAAAAAGATTTCAAATAGGTAGAGATGAGGAGAAATAATTTTCCAAATATAGAGGATGATAGACGTGTGGAATTAGAAGAGTTCAAGATGAAATCAGCGAACCATTTGGCAGAAGTGTAAAATATATGAAAGGAATTAGCATGAAACAAGACTGGTCTGACAGCTTGGAGTCAGATGATGTGGGGTCTCAAATTTCTGGCTAAAGAGTTAGAATTCTATTCTATCAGTAATAGGGGAGCTACTGAAGGCTTTTGAACAGGGATATGGTCACACACATGTGTTAGGAAAATTAATGTGGCAGCCGTGTAAAGGATAGACTAGTAAGTGGATAGATTGAACAGGGAGATCCATTAGGAGGCTATTAAAATAGTTAAGGGTAGAGGTGATGAGAGACCTGAACTAGAATGGTAAACATATGACTAAAGAGGAAAAGAACTGATGTGAGAGATACTCTGAAGGCATTTTTGATAACACAGATCAGTTTGACAAAGGAAGACATTTTGGGTTACCCAATTCTGATCCTTTTTACATAATTTCTAATGATGTCATCTGACTTCATTGGATGTGATACTTAGAAATGAATGTTTTGTCTGTTTTGTCACATGAATGATGTATCAATTAATGATCTGTCCTCCGAACACACACTTTGACTCTCAGCATATGCTAACATGCTGCCTTCAGCTGTGGCTACTCACCAACACAAAGTTAATTTCTAAAGAGTGAAATATTTTGAAGTTCATTTCAAAGTGGGGGACTCTGGGGTGACTCTCAAGTTCCTTCTCTGGAGAAGCCTGTTTTTCGATGAAGCAGTCAGATTGTCATTATTTGAGGAACTCTGAAGCAGATCTGGTTTTGTATGTAAGCCCTAGCGAGTTGCTTGAACAGATAATAAACTTCAGAGGTCACATTGGGACTATAATTTTTTTCTGTTTCCAAATCCAGCACTTTCTGAACTATACAGTCCAGTCCATAGACAACTAGAATGAATTCCAAAAAGAGACATGAGCAGAAACTGGTGCTAAAATATTATTAAACATCTTCTCATACACAATACAACCCTGGGTGTTCTACAAAGTCAAAATTCTATTTGTAAATATTGTCCATCAAACATTTAAGATTTTCTGAGTGCATGCTTTGCACTTTGTCTATTTCATTGTCTATCCTATCTATGTTAGCCAGCCCTAAGCTCTGAAGTTCTGTAATTCCCTACTAATCCTTCTCTTTTATCTCTCCCACTTTTGAATTGGTTTCTCTCATTCCACTAGGTATCCAGTCAACCAGTCTTATCCAGTAATGCTGAAAAATGTACTTTCTTCTCCCTTTATGTTATTTTGACCTTTATCGGGTCCTAGATTTAGAGCTAAAAGGAAGTAAAAAAGCTATCCTGTCCCCAACTCCATCTTTTTACAGATGGTGAATGGAGAGTCAAAGCTTTAATAGACTTTCTCATGATCACAGAGGTAGTGCATGGAAGAAGCAGGATTCAAACTCAAGTTTTCTGTCTCTAAGTTCATCTTTCATTACAATGTACAACAGAGCTGCTTTCTGCATGCATTGTAGAGGTTTACTTGAGAATCGTGACTCTGGCATTTTCTTAGCTAAGCTCTGTGTGACCCTTAAACACTAGGTGAGGGGGATACCTCTCCTTGAGTCCCCATACCTGAGCCTCTCATGAAATCTGCTGAATAAAAATAAATAATTGTACAAGCAAGCATAGGTTACATTTTTATATGGGATATAGTGTATGGGATATGGGAATGTTAGAAAACCCTACTGCCAGCCAGCTCCAAGTGCCATGGGATGGGGCCAAATATATAGTAGAGACATCATCATCATCATCATCATCATCACAGCCAAAATTTACATTTAAGGTTTAATGTAAGGTTTTTCAAGGCACTTTATATTTCTTGTTGTTGTTCAGTTGTTTCCAGTCATGTCTGACTCTTCTTGACCCTGTTTGGGATTTTCTTGGCAAAGATATTAGTGGTTTTTCATTTCCTCCTCCAGCTTATTTTATAGATGAGGACATTGAAGTAAACACAGTTAAGTGACTCATCCGTGGTCATACAGCTAGAGGCCAGATTTGAGCTCAGAAAGATGAGTCTCCTTGACTCCAAGCCTGGCACTTTCATGACTCACTATTTGAGTCTGACTCCACTGATCTAGAGCACTGAGAGGTTTTGTCTTGCTGAGCATCACACAGCCAGTATGTACCAGAGATAAGACTGGCTCCAAGGTCAGCTCTCTATTTACTATGCCTCACCGCTTCTCATTTTTAAAAATTATTTTTATATGTTGTTTTGCTAAGTCATTTCATCCCATACTTTATTTGAAATAATGCATTTCTCCAATAGCACTTTACTTGTATAACTAGCTTTGTACAATTTTAGTCTAGGCAGAGAGGACCAGACGCTGCTCTTCCAATTTTGTTCGCATCTGCCCCATAGCATCTGTGTTGTCTGGAATGAATTCTGTCTTCATCTCAACCTTTTAAAAGCCTTCCTTCTTTTTAAGGGTCTGTGTAAATGTCACCTATTCACTGTAAGATCTTTCATCTAAGTTTTTCCTAAGCTCTTTGTATCTCTAGTTTGTGCTTATTATAACCTGACCTGCATTATAGCTATTTGTGTACATGTCATATCTTCTTTTTTCTCTAAACCCTTATCTTCCATCTTAGACTCAATACTAAGTATGGGTTCCAAGGCAGAAGGGCTAGGCAAATTAGGGTTAAGTGACTTGCCCAGGGTCACACAACTTGGAAGTGTCTGAGGCCATATTTGAATCCTGTCTCCAGGATTGGCTTTCTGTCCACTGATTCATCTAGTTGCCTCAATAACTTTTTAAAAGTCATCATTTATTTATTTTAATTTTTAAAAATATGAGTCCCCTCCCCCCAATTCTTTCTAGGTCTTCTCTCCAAACCTTTCTCCATCCATTAAGAAGGCAAGCAATTTGATATCAACTCTAATCACATAAAATACATAGGCATATTATTCATGTTGCCAAAAAAGCAAGAAAAATAGAGAAAGTGAAAAAATATATACTTTAATTTGTACTCAGAGTTCATCAGTTCTCTTTCCCTCAAGGTGGGTAGTATTTTTCATTGGGAGTCCTCTGGAATTCTGTTGGAACCTTGTATTGATCAGAGTGACTAAGCTTTTCATAGTTGATCAGTGTAAAAATCCTGCTATTACTCTCTATAATGATCTGGTTCTGCTCACTTCACTCTGCATCAGTTCTTATAGGTCTCTTCTGATTTTTTTTTTCTAAATCCATCCTCCTTGTCATTTCTTATAATACAATAATAGGCCATTAAAATCAATTGTCACAATTGGTTCAGCCATTCTCCAATTAATGAATATTAATTTTTTAATACATAAGTCCTTATCCTTTTTCTTTGATCTCTTTGGTATACAAAGCTACTACTGGTGTTGCTAGATCAAAGGGTATGCAAAGTTTTGTAACATCTTTGGGCATAGTTCCAAATTATATTCCAAAATGGTTAGGTTAGTTTACAACTCTAACTATATTATAATATACCTACTTCTCTGCATCTGCTCCAATCTTTGTCATTTTCCTTTTCTGTCAAGTTAGATAATCTGATAGGTATGAGGTGGTAGTTCAAAATTGTTTTAATTTGCATTTCTCTAATCAGCAATTATTTAGAGCTTTTTTCTCCTATATGACTAATGATTAACTTGTATTTCTTGATCTGAAAACTATTTGTTCATATCCTTTGACCATTTATCCAATGGGGAATGTATCTTATTTTGATTAATGTGACTCAGTTTTCTATATAGTTGAAAAATAGGCCTTTATTAGAGACATTTGCTAGAAAATTCTTTCTGAGTTTTCCACTTTACTTATATTTTTGGTTATGTTGGTTTTATTTGAGTAAAACCTTGTAAATTTTATGCAATCAAAATTATCCATTGTGCTTCCCAAGGTCCTCTCTATCTATTATATGGACATAAGTTCTCCCTTAATACCTAGATATGACATGTAAAATTTCTAATACTTCCCTAATTTACTTATTATATAATCTTTTATGTCTAAATAATTTACCCATTTTAACTTATCTTGGTATATGGTGTGAGATGTTGGTCTATCCCCAATTTCTGACAAACTGCTTTCTAGTTGTCCCAGTAGTTTTTGTCAGATAGTAAGTTCTTAACCCCAGAGATTATTTTTTATTGATGAGTTTGGAGATATTAATTTTCCTGTAAGTGTTGCTTTGGCTGAATCCCACATATTTTAGCACATTGCTTCATTATTATTGTAGTGAATTTTTTCTATGATTTATTCTTTAACTCAATAAGTTTTTAGGATTAGATTACTTGGTTTCCAATTACTTTTTTCCTTTGCTTAAAAGGCCTCTTATTGATTACAATTTTTGATGCATTAGGGTATGAAGCATGCATTTAATAAATCTGCTTCTATGCATATATTTGTGAGGCTATTATGCCCTAATACATGGTCAATTTTGTGGTTCTATAGCTGAGGAAAAGATAAAGTTCTTTTTATTCCCATTCAATTTTCTCCAGAGGTCTATAAAATCTAACTTTTCTAAAATTCTATACATCTTCTTAACTTCTTTCTCATTTATTTTATGACTTGATTTATCTAGCTCTAAGAGTGGGAGAATTTGAGGTTCCCCACTAGTTGAATATCTGCTTCCTCTTCTAATTCATTTAACTTTATTTAACTTTTCCTTTAAGAATTTGGATGCTCTGCCATTTGGGGTGTGTGTGTGTGTGTGTGTGTGTGTGTGTGTGTGTGTGTGTGTGTGTGTGTGTATTTAGTATTGATTTAGATTGATTTAGTATTCATATCTCTTCAATTAGATATATTTTTTGAGGATATGCCCATCAAATGGGGAATAGCTGAACAAATTGTGGTATATGTTAGTAACAGAATACTATTGTACTATAAGACACCACAAACAGATGATTTCAGAAAAAGTTGAAAAGATCTAAAAGAACTGAAACAGTGATATAAACATAAGTGGGAGAACACTGCAGTAAGAGCAATATTGTACAATGATCACCTGTGAAAGTCTTAGCTACTCTCAGCTGAGGATCTTATAAATGAAGAAACTGAGGTTCAATTAGGTGAAGTAATTTGTAAGGTTACAAAGTAAGTTATTGGCAGAATTGGATATGATTCCTTATCTCTTGAGCATGAGTGCAATATTCTTTTCACCAAACCATGCTGGAGTTTTCCATTCACCTATTATTTCTTTAAGTTCTCTAAATGTCTTGTTTAAAAAAAAAAGTAAGAATTGCTATTATCTTGGGAATTGTTGAGGGGCAATAGTGGACCTTATATTTGCAGGTGAGGGAGAAGGGGAAAAGGACATATGGAAGGAGTAAAGGATATAAATAAGTTTCTTTTTTGAGGAGCCTTGTAGAATGAAAAATGTTTTGAAATTTTGCTTTTTGTTTGTAAGCATTGCTATCCTTGACATTTCCCCCACTTTTCTTCAAGAGAGAAAAATAGTCTGGATTATCCAGATTCAGTAAAATGCATGAGTTTGACTATCAACTATATGTCTAGGTAAGACCAATTATTCAATTATGTTTAGTACTGTCTAGTTCTTTGTGACCCCATTTGTATTTTCTTGGCAAAGATGCTAGAATGGTTTACCATTTAGTTCTCTAGCTCATTTGACAGATGAGGAACTGAGGCAAACAGTATTGAGTGACTTGGGGTTGCAGAAGTAGTAAATGTCTGAAACTAAACTTGAACTTAGGAAGATTAATTTTCATGATATTAGTCCTGTGCTACCTAGCTGCCTGGATAGGAAGTTAGCTAAATAATTTATAAGTGAATTATCCTTTCAGATCCATATGCCATGTTGTACCCCTCCCCCATTTTGGGTACCATTTTGTTCTGATGTAGTTTTGACATTTGGGGTTACTGTTTTGAGAATCAGAAAATTCAATAACTTCAATAGATGTGACTCAAAGTTATATTATTACAGTTGAGACATTAATAAAATATATGTATGTTACTTGCTAAGTCAGAGGTGAGCATTCTCTATAATGCATTACTGGACACTGATATATCACTCTGCCTAGTATTGCTGTTCAGATATTGTCTCTGTAGTTCCCTGTTTCTCATCATTCATGTCTCCACTGAATAGAATTCCTCTTCTAGCCTGAGATGTTTATTTAGATAATTCACCAAAAGAAAAAAAAATTCCCCCAAGACATTTGGTGGGTGCCCCTATGCACCCTGTGGGTGGCCTTGCCAGGATTTTTTTTTTGAGGGATGGTGTTTTCTTTTTCTTTCTCTTTCTGTCACTAAAGATGCCACATCCAAAGCTAAGGTATAATGGAGATGGGTGGGAACGGGCACTTGAGTCAGAGCCATGTTTATCCATAATTAGTGGGCTCTGCTGAATAGCCTAATTACAATGACTGGGATCAGGACCTGGGTCAATCTCTAAGACACAGGCAGTGCTAGGGAAGAAGGCTCTTGTAATTTTTTGAGCTGACCCATCCCCTCTGTATAGTTAGGCTCATGGGGTTTCTTTCATGAGGCACCTGTTTGCATCTTTGTGTGAATTTGCAGCTGATGATCTCTACACAGTTGGAAATAACATCAGATTGGCTCTTTTACCAGGCATGCTGGATGCAAGAACTCAGGTTGCTTAGATGTTTGCTCCTCTTTTTGTGTGGAAGGCAGTGTTATTGAAAACAAATACATTTTCCAGCTCATTATCCCACAGTTTGGAGCCTAATTCTGTTAAAAATAATTACAATGGTTGAATTATTTCTCTGAAAAAAAAAAAAGAAATTAACCTACTTCTCCAAGTCCGAACTTCTGGGAAAACTTTTGCAACATTAGTACAGGATACTGTGGTTTGAATACTTCTAGAACACTGTCACTGTCATTAATCATCCAATTTATCTGCTGATAAAGAACTAATCAGAAACATTCATCATAGGCAAATTCCATTTAACTCACAGGCTACATATTTTGCCTGCCTTTTAGGCCATACCAACACATGGAAGACCATGAGATACTACAGTCTTATTAAGAATAGTTAAATGAAAACATACACCTTAAGAAGGTAGGATATGTAGTCCTTCTTGGTGTACTTCAAGTGGACATAAGGGCTAAGAAAAATGAAGGAAGTCCATTTCAACATATCCTTATACATTCACATAAAAACAAGTCTTTGGAATCCTTATCTTGGCTATCTTGCTAAAGTATCATGTTAATGCAAAGAACAACTCTTTCCTATTAACCGTTTATCAAGTACTTATTAAGTATCAAGAATATATTAGGTTTGGGCTTTAAAGATTAAAAAAAAAAGAAATTGTTCTCTGCCTTCAAAAATCTTATATTTCTTTAGGTGGAGAGAGGAAAGATGACAACATATACATATGTCAGTGCAACCTATATGCAATGAATAAATAAATGCAAGATAATTACTTAAGGAGAAAAGAAACTAGGTAGCTGGATGGATGATGAAATGACTGATATTTGAGTTGAATTTTGAAGGAAACTAGAGCATCTAAGAGGGCTAGTAGGTGATATGAGTGCTAGGCCAGGAGCTAGGAAGACACATCTTTATGAATTCATTTTCAGCCTCAGACACTTACTAGCTGTGTGACCCTGGGAAAGTCATTTAATCCTCAGCTGGAGAAGGAAATGGCAAACCATTCCAGTATTTTTGCCAAAAAGCCTCAAATAGGATCATAAAGAGTTAGACAGACTGAAAAACAACCCAAATGGAATATTAGAGGCAGAGGTGAGAAGAGATAGTTTCTCTGGCACGGGCAACAGATTCTACTAAGGCACAATGATAGGAGAAGGAAGAAGAAGGAAGGAGGACGTAAGAAGGCCAATTAGACTGGATTTAAAAGTGCATGATGGAAAGTAACACAAGATAATTCTATAAAGACAGGGTAACTAGGTTTGAAAAGACTTAAATGTAAAACTCAAGTTCGTATGACTGAAGAGATAAAATAGGGAGTCAGTATAGTTTATTGAGAGTAGAATAAAATCATCAGATTTATGCTTTAGTAAAATCCACTATTGCTGCTTTGTGGACATGAATGGGAGAATCTAGTCAGAAGGAAAGAGAAACAATTAGGATATTATTAGAATTGTCTATGTGAGAGAGACCATGAGGATCTGAACTAGAATGGTTACTAGATGAGTAAGGAAAAAGAGGTTGATGTGAGAGGTAGAAATAATAAGATTTGGCACCTGATTGGATCTATGGTATGAATGAAGTTAAGGAATTGAAGATAATATTGAGGTTATAAACTCTGGTTATTAGAAGGATGATGGTTCCCTCAATAGGAATAGGGAAATGCATTGGAGAGAGGAAAAGATCATTAGTTCCTACTTTGTCTGCCATGACGAATTGGCATAGATTTGGCTGTTGACATATTTAGAGATAGGATAGAAGAGGAAAGTGATTTGAATGAGCTATTCACTGGATGCCCTTCCCTCCCCATCCCTGTAAGATCTCCAGCATCATTCTACCAACAGGATCTGGTCTCTGATTACTTAGATGGTACTGACAATACTTCCAGTCCTTTAGCAGCATAAAAATAAATGTACCTGGTTAGCAAGACTAATTGATAAAAACAGGAAGAAATAGTTGCGATATTTTTTCCTTCTTCCTTCCATCCTAGATATGTCATATCACATGAAAGCTCGGCTTTCTCCCCTATCTTCTCTCCCTCTCCACAGCATTCTCTTCAACAGAAGTCTTATGATGCTTTAGGGTTCTTCTCCATAGAAAAAAATTATTAGAGGGTATTTTTACATTTAGCATAGGGTCCCTGTTGTGTTGGTTGCCTTGGTCCTCAAATCACTAGCTGTAGTTCTGCCTGACACATCTATATGAAGCAACTTACTTTTACTTGCATGGTCAGAAAATTGAGGAATCTAACCAATACTTCCCAGGAGTAACAAATAGTATGGCACTGAACTCAGGAGAAGAACTGAGGGTGGGAGGACATATTTCTTATCACTGTCTTTCTCTAGATAACAGATATAATTAACATTTTTTTATTTTATTAAGTTAAAGTTTTTTTTTTCATTTGGTGTATTTGTGTGGGCACTCTACATAAATGCAAGTAAATAGAGAAATTATTGTGCATAGAATTATTTTCAGCAGACTTTGAGAAACTTGTGTGCATGGGAGTATAATAGATAATCATTTGTATTTCAATTTGGGCATGGATTTTTAATAGCAACTTTTCTCTCATTATTTTTACTTAGGATAGTATTTTTATTAATTTCCACTCCTTGGATTCATATGCTATATGGATGGCTATAGTAGTTTGGAGGAGAGAGTAAACAAGTTTAAATGTGATAGATTCAAGAATGTACAGAAAAGCAGAGGCTAGCCAGTCACTTATTAAAAATTGATATTGATAGTTTAGTAATGGGCATGTGCCATAATGGTAGAATGGAAAGAGGATTGGTCCTGGACTCAGGAAATAATTCTGTTTATATCCTGCCTCCTGACAATGAACTCTGTGTCCCTTAGGCCCTCTGATATTCAGTTTCTACACATAATGTTAAAAATTGTCATGCCTATCTTGTGGGGTTTCTGTAGATAATGAAAGGAAGGAAGAAAATAAGCATTTATTAAGCACCTAATATATATCAAGTACTATGCTAAGTGCTTTAGAAATATTTCATTTGAGTTCATAACAACCTGATGGTAGGTGCTATTATTATCATCTCTATTTTACAGCTAAAGAAACTGAGGTAAGCAGAGATTAAGTAACTTGTTCAGTCACATAGCTAATAAATGTTGAAACCAACTCTACTGGGTCACCTAACCATAATGATAATTCTATGTTCAAATCACTGTAAACCTTCAAAAATTATATAAATATCATATTTATTATTTTTTTGTAATTTGGATAATGGGGAAACATTAAAGCAGTCACAAGCACAATCATTATGTTTATGTGTGTACTTGTTATTTAATGCAGCTAGTAGGACATAAAATACTAATGAGATCATGATTATGGTTCAAATCTTCCTAGAGGCCAGTTAGCTGGTGGTGTTCCATGGCCACAGATTGCATCCTTAACCCAAGCCAGCTGTCTGGTAAATATTTGCTGATGGCCTCAAGGGGAATCCTGGGAAGTGGGCAGATCAGTTCAAGTTTATCATTAGAAATCCTATTAACAGGCAGCATAATGTAGAGGAAAAAGTTTAAGTCTTGAAATTACAGCTAATGTGTATAACACCCATGGGTGCCCCCAAAGCGATCACAGGTTAGAAGTACTTTGAGCACTGGAATCCTTTCCAAATCATAGTTCACAAGGCCAAACCAATGTGTTAACTTTTACTAGTTAGCTAGAGGACACACAGTTCAAAGCAAAGGTATTTAATGAAAAAGCATAGTAATTAAAGAAACAATAAAATATTCTTCCCATTACATTTCCACAAATATGTCCCCAGTGGGAAGAATAGCTAAATGTAGAGATTATGCTTGGGATTTATATAAATGGGAAAAAATCTGTGACCAGGGCACACAAGTGCAATGTCTAGGACACATGTGTATATAGAATAAATCAAGTCTCTAATGTGTCATAGCTAATGATGTCTTTTTATTTATTTTATTTATTTTTCATTTTTTCTGGGTTATACTTGTATTATCACAGAAAACATATTTCCTTATTGTTCATTTTTGTAAGTGAACAATATTATAAAACCAAAACCCCAAATTATATACCCAAATAAACAAGCGATAAATCACATGTTTTCATCTGCATTTCTAGTCCAACAGCTCTTTCTCTGGAGTTGGATATCATTCTTTTTCATCAGTTCCTCAGAATTGTACTAGATTATTGTATCGCTATTAGTAGCAAAGTCTGTCACAATTGATTGTATCACAGTATTTCAGTTATGGTGTATAATGTTCTCCTGGTTATGCTTATTTCACTCTGCATCAGTTTACATAGGTCTTTCCAGTTCTTTCTGAAATCATCCTGTTCATCATTCCTTATAGCACTGTAGTATCCCCTCACCATCATATTCCACAACTTGTTCAGCCATTCCCCAATTGAGGGGTGTCCCTTTAGCTTTCAATTCTTTGCCATCATTAAAAAACACAGCTAGAAATATTTTTGTATAAACAGGTCCTTTCCCATTTTTTTTATCTCTTTGAGATACAGACCTAGTATTACTAAGTCAAAGCTGTTTGGGCATAATTCCAAATTTTCCTCCAGAATGGTTGTTGGATCAATTCACAACTCTACCAACAATGCATTAGCATCTCATTTTGCTGCATTCCCTCCAACATTTATTATTTTCCTTTATTGTCATATTGGACAATCTGCTATGTGTAAAGTGGTACCTCAGAGTTGTTTTGCATTTCTGTAATCAAGAAGAATTTAGGATATTTTTTCATATGATTATTGTTAGCTTTGATTTCTTCATTGGAAAACTGCCTATTCATAATGTTTGACCATTTTTCATTTGGGGGAATGACTTGGATTCTCATAAATTTGACTTAGTTCTTTATATATTTGAGAAATGAGAACTTTTATCAGAGCAATTTGTTAAAAATTTTCCCCATGCAGTTGCTTCCCTTCTAAACTTGATTGCATTGATTTTCTTTGTATAAAACAATTTAATTTTAATATAATAAAAATTTATTCATTTTACATTTTGTAAAGTTCCCTATCTCTCATTTGGTCATAAATTCTTCCCCTCTCCATAGATCTCACAGTTAAACTATTCTATGTTCCCTTAATTTACTTATAATATCACTTTTTATATTTAAATCACATACTCATTATGACCTTATTGTGTGAGATTTTGATCAAAACCTAATTTTTACCAGTTTTCCCAGCAGTTTTTGTCAAATAGTGAGTTCTTATTCCAAAAGCTGGGATTACCAGACATTAGATTGCTGAGGTCATTTACCCCTAGTCTATTCCTTTGATCTACCCTTCTATTTCTTAGCCAGTAACAGATTGTTTTGATAATTACTACTTTATAGTACATCTTAAGTACTGGTAAGTACTTAAGATCTGGTACTTGTAGGCCACCATCATTCACATTTTTTTTCATTAGTTCCCTTGATATTCTTGATCTTTGTTTTTCCCGATTTTGTTATTATTTTTCCTAGTTCTATAAAATAGCTTTTGGGGACTTTAATAGGTATGGCAATGAATACGTAAATTGATTTAGGTGCCATTTTCATTTTTATTACATTAGCTCAGCCTACCCAAGAGCAATTAATGTTTATTTCCAATTGTTTAAATCTAATTTTATTTGTGGAAAGTGTTTTGTAATTGTGCTCATATAATTCCTGCATTTATCCTGGCAAACATATTCCCAAATATTTTATATTTCCCAAAGTGATTTTAAATGGAGTCTCACTTTCAAAACCTTGCCACTGAGTTTTGGAACTATATATTTGGAAATATATAGAATTGCTGGTGATTTGGGGGGGGGGCTCATTTTGTATCCTGCAATTTTGCTAAAAGTATTAATTATTTCAACTAGTTTTTTAGTTTATTTTTTAGGATTCTCTAATATACCATCATCTCATCTGCAAAGAGTAATAGTCTAGTTTCCTTATTTCCTACTTTAATAAAGTCAATTTTTTCTTCTCTAATTGCTACTGCTGTTTTTTCTAGTACAGTATTAATAGAGAGCATCTTTGCTTCACTCCTGATCTTGCTATGAAGGCTTCTAAGTTATCTCCATTGCAGATGATACTTTCTGATGATTTTAAGTAAATATTATGTTAAGGAAAGACCCCTTTATTCCTATGCTTTCTCATATTTTAATAGGAATTTAATAAGAATGGGTGTTGCATTTTGTCAAAGGCTTTTCTGCATCTATTGAGATAATGTGAAGATAGGATTAACTCTACCCTTGCCTATTTTTAAATTAATCAACAAAAACTGAAAACACCCCTATTTAAAACTAAGTAGAGTAGGTCCACAAGTCACTTACTAAAGAAGGTGACAACTCTAGAAGTGACTGACCTCCACCTGAGCAGTTCTAAGCAAATTTAAAGACTAAAATTGGCTCCCAAGGAAGAGACAGAAAGCGATGTGGGAAAAGGACTATAAAAGTCTTGAACTTCCTGTCCAAAGGGGTCTTCGGCCTGAATATTGGGCTTGGAGGATCTTGGCCTAGGACTGTGGCTTGGAACTACAAGTTGGGACTTTGACCTGGGACTCTGCCTCTTAGACTGCTTCTGGTAAGACTGCTCTTGGATCTTCTCTTTTGGAGCTTTACTTGGGTGAATGAGAAACTGATCCTCCTTTCCTGGCTTCTGGAGAGATTAGTTACAGAGAGGTCTCCCCTTCTTGGAGAAGGCCTTGTGGGTGGAACTCTTATTTAATTCACCACTAGGTCCTCCAGTTGAGGATTAACAAACTCCCATGAGCTGACCCGGGAACTGGAACATCATTTAGGGTAATAGGTTTGACATCTTCTCTACCCTCTTTTATATTTCTCTACTTTCACTCCTTCTACTGTTTTGTAAATAAAACAACTAAAGTCATTTTGGCTTGAGTTATAATATTTTTTAAATCAGCAACCATAGTATTATCTTAAAATTCTCATATATTTAATCAAATCCTTAATTTTAATTCCTTACAATAATCATGTAATTTCTGTTAGTTTCATTATTGATGAAGTAATTTATACTGATTGTTTTCCAAATATTAAACCAGCCTTGCATTCCTAGTGTAAATCCCACCTGGTCATAGTGAATAATCCTTGTAATCCTTGTATTGCTGTAGTCTCTGTGCTAGTATTTTATTTAAAATTTCTGTATAAATGGAAGGAAATTGATCTGTAATTTTCTCTGTTTTTGCTCTTCCTGCCTTGATACCATATGGCACCATATTTGTGTCATAAAAATAATTTGATAGGACTCTTTTCCTGGTTGTTTTTCCAAATAGTCCTATCAAATTCTGCATTATAATCTGAAAAAGTTGCATTTATTATTTTTGCTTTTCTACATTTGATTGTGAAGTTTCTATGCCCTAGTCCATGGTCAATCATTGTATAAGTACCATGTGCTGCTGAAAAGTATACATTTCTATTCAATTTTCTCCATATATCTATTAAATCTAACTCTTCTAAAATTTTATTCACTTCCCTCACTTCTTTCTTATTTTGGGAGGTTAGATTTATCTAGTTCTGATAGGGGTAGGTTGAGTACCCCACTAGTATAGTCTTACTATTTCCTCCCTAAGCTACTTTAGTTTCATCTTTGAAAATTTGGGTGCTATACCATTTGGTGCCTATATGTTAAATACTGATATTTCTTCATTGTCTACACTGCCTTTTATCAAGCTGTAATTACCTTCCTTATTCCTTTTAATTAGATCTATTTTTTGCTTTAGCTTTGTCTAAGATCATGATTGATACTCCTGCTCTTTTTGTCTCAACTGAAGCCCAATAGATTCTGCTCCAGCCTCTTACCTTTACTCTGTGTGTCTACCTGCCTCAAATGTATTTTTGTAAACAACATATGGTAGGATTGTGTTTTTAATTTACTCTGCTATCTGCTTTCAAATAGGTATGAGTTCATCTCATTTACATTAACTATTATGATTACCATCTGTGTATGCCCCTCCATCTTGATTTCCTCTTTTAATCCTGACCTTTTTCTTTTCACTCTTTCCCTCCACACTAGTGTTTTGCTTTTAGCTACTCTCTGCCTTACCCATCCCTTATATTATTTCCCTTCCCACCACCTCCCTTCTTATTTCCCTTATCCTTCTCTATAGAATCTTTAATCACCCCCATCCCAACTTCTCCCTCCCTTATATTACTCCCCTCCCCACCACTCCCTTTCTTAAAATTCCCCTTCTACTTATCTTTAGGGTAAGATAGCATTCTATTCTCCAATGAATCTGGCTGTTCTCTCTTTGGGCCAATTCCAATGAGAGTAAAGTTTAAGTATCACCTGTTACCACCCTCATCCTTTCCTCCAATTTAATAGTATTTCCCTTCCATGTACCTATTTATGTGATATAATTTACCCCATTTTATTTATCTTTTCCCATTTCTCTTCATACAAACCCTATTTTTTGCCTATCATCCTAAATAACTTACTACCACACCCTCTGACTATGAATACTTCTTTTTTCTTAAACCCTTATCTTCTGTCTTAGAAGCAATACTGTCTATTGAGAAGAGTGGTAAGGGCTAAGCAATGGGATTTAAGTGACTTGCCCACTGTCACCCAGCTAGGAAGTATCTGAGGTTATATTTGAACCTGGGACCTACTGCCTCTAGGCCTGGCTCTCAATATACTGAGCCACCTAGTTGTCCCCTATGTATACTTCTTCTAACTACTTTCATAATGATAACAATTTTAAAGAGTTATATATATATATATATATATATATATATATATATATATATTTGCATAAAGGAATGTAAACAATTTCTCTTTATTGAAACACTTAAATTTTTTCTCTTTATTATTTATCTTTTTATGCTGCTCTTGAGTTTTGTATTTGGACATCAAATTTTCTATTTAAGTCTGGTCTTTTCTCCAGTAATGCTTACAAATCTTCTATTTTATGACCATACTTCCCCCAGAAAGATTATGGTAAATGTTGATGGGTAGGTGATTGTTGTAAACCCAGTTCCTTTGCCTTCTGGGATATTATATTCTAAGCCTTCTGGTCTTTCAGAGTAGAAGCTACCAGATCCTGTGTAATCCTGACTGGGAATGCATGAGATTTGAATTGTTCCTTTGTGGCTGCTTGTGGTATTTTCTCCTTGACCTGGGAGCTCTTGAACTTGGTTATAACATCCGTAGCAGTTGTTATTTGGGAATTTATAGCAGGAGGTGATCTGTGGATTCTTTCAACTTCTATATAACACCTTTGTTCAAGAATATCAGAGCAGCTTTTCTTTGGATAATTTTTTGTAATATGATGTCTAGGATTTTTATTTTTTTGGTCATGACTCAGATAATGCATTAATTTTAAATTGTCTCTTCTAGATCTATTTTCCAGGTCAGTTGTTTTTTCCAATGAGATATTCCATATTTTCTTCTATTTTCCATTCTTTAGATTTTGTTTCATTGTTTCTTGATATCTCATGAAGTCATTAGTTTCTATTTGCCCAATTCTAATTTTTAAAGACTGAATACATTCCATGATGATTTAATCTTCCATTTATTTGATCCATTCTACTTTTCTTGATAGTCTTTTCCTCATTGAAATTTTTTTGCCTCTTTTTCCAGTAGGTTAATTCTTTAAAAAAAAAAAAAACTCTTTTCTTCATTGAATTTTTTGCTTCTTTTTTCAGTTGACAAATCTTGCTTTTTTAAAATATTAATTTCTTTTTTGCATTAATTTCATTTCTTTTTCTGATTTTTCTTCAACCTGTCTTATTTGACTTTTGAGTTCCTTTTTGAGTTCTTCCAGAGTTTATTAAGAGTTTTCTATTAATTTCTCCTTTTTATATTTAAGAGGAAAAGGAGCAATACTATTTTTCAGTAAGAGACTCCCTGTTGTGCTGCTTGTCAGATGATCCTTGCTGTGCAGGTTGGCAGTTAGTGACAGTTAGAAGGTTGTGGCTAAGTGTGGTTTTTGTAAGTTGCAGACTGCTGGAGAGGGCTTTTGTCTCTGACTCTCTTGGAGAGAGGGTGTATTGCTAGCACTTCCTCTGATTGGAGACAGAGAAACAGAATAATGCTTTAGTGGCCTTATTGATCATTGATTTTTTGGGTATACAGGTAGATAATGGTTATTATATTAGATAGAGAGAGTGGTGAGAGTAGATGAGGGCTTCAGCCTAGTAGAAGATATTGCCCTCTGAGGCAGATAGATGTAGGGTCTTCTAGAAAAATTTAGTTAGGATTCTCATCTTGGGTATAGTTATAAGCTATTATATGATTATGCTCACTTTCCTCCTTCCTGTTTCCTACCCATATAACCTAAACTATGTGTTTTGCATTTAATAAATTGCACACTGGCTTTTGTGCAAACTCCTACCCCTACCCCCAAATTTAACCCTTCACATCCTTGAGGCAATCCTCCCTTTTTTAAAGTTCAGCATGTGATAGTTTGGATTTCACCCTCCCTTGTTGGTTCTGTGCTTTGCCCTTTGTCCCCATAGAAATTTTCAAGTTTCAAGTTGAACAAAGTTGTTAATTATTTTGATAAGCTTTTTGGTTGAATATCTAGGATTCTTTAAGTAGACCATCATGTCATCTGCAAAGAGCGATAACTTGGTCTCCTCCTTGCCTATTTTAATGCCTTCAATTTCTTTTTCTTCTCTAATTGCTACTGCGAGTGTTTCTAGTACAATGTCAAATAATAGAGATGATAGTGGGCATCCTTGTTTCACTCCTGATCTTATTGGCTATGCATCTAGTTTATCCCCATTGCAGATGATATTAACTGATGGTTTTAGATATATACTGTTTATTATTTTTAGGAACGATTCTTCTATTCCTATGCTTTCTAGTGTTTTTAATAGGATTGGGTGTTGTATTTTATCAAAGGCATTTTCTGCATCTATTGAAATAATCATATGATTTTTGTTGGTTTGCTTGTTGATATGGTAAATTATGTGGATGGTTTTCCTAATATTGAACCAGTCCTGCATCCCTGGTACAAATCCTACTTGATCATGGTGGATAACCCTTCTGATCACTTGCTGGAGTCTTTTTGCTAGTATCCTATTTAAGATTTTTGCATCTATATTCATTAGGGAGATTGGTCTATAATTTTCTTTCTCTGTTTTTGACCTGCCTGGCTTTGGAATCAGTACCATGTTTGTGTCATAAAAGGAGTTTGGTAGAACTCTCTCTTTGCTTATTATGTCAAATAGTTTGTATAATATTGGGATTAACTGTTCTTTGAATGTTTGATAGAATTCACTTGTAAATCCATCTGGCCCTGGGGATTTTTTTCTTAGGGAATTCTTTGATGGCCTGTTGGATTTCATTTTCTGATATGGGATTATTTAAGAATTCTATTTCTTCTGTTAGTCTAGGCAGTTTATATTTTTGTATATATTTGTCCATATCACCTAGATTAGTATATTTATTGCCATATAATTGGGCAAAGTAATTTTTAATGATTGCCTTAATTTCCTCTTCATTGGAGGTGATGTCCCCCTTTTCATCTTTGATGCTGTTAATTTGTTTTTCTTCTTTCCTTTTTTTAAAATTATATTGACCAGTACATTGTCTATTTTGTTTGTTTTTTTAAAGTACCAGCTTCTAGTCTTATTTATTAGTTTAATAGTTCTATCATTTTCAATTTTATTAATTTCTCCCTTAATTTTTAGGATCTCTAGTTTGCTTTTCTTCCGTGGGTTTTTAATTTGTTCCCTTTCAAGTTTTTTTATTTGCATTTCCAATTCATTGATCTCTGCCCTCCCTAGTTTGTTAATATATTAACTCAGGGATATGAATATACCTCTGATTACTGCTTTGGCTGCATCCCATAAGGTTTGAAAGGATGTCTCACCATTGTCATTTTCTTCAATGAAATTATTAATTGTTTCTGTGATTTGTTCTCTAACTAACCAATTTTGGAGTATCATATTATTTAATTTCCAATTAATTTTTTATTTGGTTTTCCATGTACCTTACTAATCATTATTTTTATTGCCTTGTGATCTGAAAAGGCTGCATTTATTATTTCTGCTTTTCTGCATTTGTATGCCATGTTTCTGTGACCTAGTGTATGGTCAATCTTTGTGAATGTGCCATGTGGTGCTGAGAAGAAGGTGTATTCCTTTTTGTCCCTATTTATTTTTCTCCATATGTCTATTAACTCTATTTTTTTCTAAGTTTTCATTCACTTCCTTTACCTCTTTCTTTTTTATTTTTTGATTTGATTTATCTAAATTTGATAGTGGTTGGTACAGATCTCCCACTAATATGTTTTTACTGTCTATTTCTTCCTTCAATTCTCCTAGTTTCTCCATTAGAAATTAGGTGTTATACTATTTGGTGCATACATGTTGATTAGTGATATTTCCTCATTATCTAAAGTCTGTAAAAAATAGACTCGAATACAGGACTACATCCCCACAAGCCTTTGCTCCACTTCCTCGGAATACCTTGTAATCTCACCTGGGCCGAGATTGAGAAGGTATTTAAGCTGATTCAAAGGCTTTTCAGCTCTTTTTGCACTCTTGAACTTCCGTTTTGGGGCAGGCCTGGCTTTTTTTCATAATGTAGGTGAGGTTGTGTCTAGGCCACTCTATGGCCTGGACACGTGTTTCTTACCCTGTATTTTCTTTAATCCTTAATCTTCAATAAACCTCTAAAAAATATAATACTCCTTGCAGAGAGAAACTAATTTCTACTTGCCTCAGTCTCCCCATCTCCCCTAAATTTTAACTGTTACAAGTCCCTTTTAACAGAATATAGTTACCTTCCCTATCCCTTTTAATCAGGTCTATTTTTGCTTTGGCTTTGTCAGATATCATGATTGCAGCTCCTGCTTTGTTCTATCAGTTGAGGCTCAGAAGATCTTAGTCCATCCTTTAATTCTGACCTTGTGAGTGTCTACCCACCTCATGTGTGTTTCTTGAAGACAACATATAGTAGGGTTTTGGATTCTAATCCATTCTGCTATTCATCTACATTTTATGGGTGAGTTCATCCCATTCACATTCAAAGTTATGATTGTCACTTGTGGACTCCCTGGCATTTTGATATCCTCCCCTAATTCTGATCTTTCTTCTTTAGCTATAACCTTTTAAGCCAGTGATTTACTTTGAATCCATCCCCCTAGTCCCCTCCCTTGATATGTTTCACTCTCTAGCCCCTCCCGTTTTGTTACCTACACCTAACCCCTCTCCTTCCCTCCCTTTTTGTGTTCCCTCCCCCTACCCCATGTTTTTCCCTTCTCCCTTACCCTGTTGGATAAGATAGAATTCAAGATCCCAATGGATCTGGATGCTCTTCCCTCTCAGAGTTGATTTCCCTGAGAGTAAGGTTTAAGTAAAAACTCTCTTCCTCTCCTTCTTATAGGAGTTTTCTTCCCCTCCTCTTCCCAAGTGTATCTCTGTGTGAGAAAGATTATTGTATTTAAATTTTTTTTTACATTTCTTGGAGTATATCTTAGTAGCATCAATGATTCCCCCCTCCCTTTTTCTTTCTATTCCCCCCTCCCTTTTTCTTTCTATTCCCTCCTTTATCCATATCATCTTGATGTCCCAATCTTTCCCTATGGGTGATTCTTCTTACTACTTTAATGATGCATATAATTTTTGAGAGTTACACATTACATTTTCCCCACATATTAATATATATAAATAGATATGAATGTAGTCCTTATAGAAGAGAGTTTGAAAAAAAGAAAAAGATAACATTTTTCTCCTTTTCCCTTTACTTCATATTTACCTTTTCAGGTATTCCATGCTCTTTGTTCTTTGATATCGAACTTTCCACAGAGCTCTGGTCTTTTCTTTGCAAAAACTTGGAAATCTTCTATTTTGTTGAATGCCCATACTTTCCCCTGGAAATATATAGTCAGTTTTGATGGATAGCTGATTCTTGGTTGAAGACCCAGATCTCTTGCCTTTCTGAAAATCATGTTCCATGCCTTACGGTCATTCAGAGTGGAAATTGCAAGGTCTTGTGTGACCCTGATTGGCATTCCTTTATATCTAAATTGTCTTTTTCTGGCTTCTTGTAAGATTTTTTCTTTTACTTGAAAGCTTTGGAATTTGGCAATTATATTCCTGGGAGTTGTCTTTAGGGGATTTAGTGTAGAGGGTATTCTGTGAACTCTTTCAATGCATGTATTGCCCCCTTGTTCTAGAATCTCTGGGCAGTTTTCTTTGATGGTATCTTGTATTATGAGGTTGAGATTATTATTTATTTCTGGCTTTTCTGGTAGGCCAATTATTCTCAAATTGTCTCTCCTTCTTCCATTTTCCAGGTCTATCACCTTGTCAGTGAGATATTTTATGTTCTCTTCTAATTTCTTGGTCTTTTGGCTTTGCTTTATTAATTCTTGCTCTTTTGCAAGATCATTGTCTTCCAGTTGCCTGATTCTGACCTTTAAAGCCTGATTTTCCTTTTCAGTTTGGTCATACTGTTTCTGTAGTTGCGTTTTTTCGTGTTTTAGATTGTTGATTTCCTTTTGCATTATTTCCCACTTTTCCTGCCAGAAGGCTTCTGTTTTTTTTTTTTTTTTTATAATTTCCAATTGAAATTCTTCAAAAGTTTGTGAAGAGTTTCCATTTCCTTTGGAGGGTTTCGGGGCATTTGCTTGTGTTTCCTCTTCTATCTCCTCTGTATTTTGTATTTTTGCTCCATAAAATGTGTCCAAAGTCACCCCCTTCTTCTTGCTTTTCTTGGTGTTTGGAGGCTTTTGTACTTCTGTTCTGTTTGCCATCTCTATCTGAGTGAGGAGAACTGGCTCTTTGTGTATCTGTCTGATGGTCCAAGGCTTTAGCCCCAGGCAGATTGTCCTTTCTCCACAGCTGTTCTGTCTTCTCCGGGGAAGCCCTCCCCTGTCTGCAGGCATTTTGGGTGTTATCGCTCTCAGTTCCCTCCCGTTGCTTCTCCGCTGCCTTACTTCCACACTCTGAGTGTAGCACAGCACTGTCCACAAGGTACTTCAATGTATTTGCCAGCCCTGAGGTTTCTGTTCTTTCAGAAGACCGTGCACTCTAAGGGGGGGAGGGATCATGGCCTCCCTGAGCTTTGAGGGCTCCTGATGGGATTAAGTTCAGCTGGGTTGGGCTGAATGAGCCCTGAAGCAAAGGAAACCTCCTCTGCTGTCTGTGTTAGATGCCTTGAGGCTGGCCCAGATTACTTTCAAGGTAAGCCCTTCTCCCTTCGGAGCAACCCTTTGCAGACCCTGAGGTTTCTATCCTTTCGGAAGCTCTGCGGGCTCCTGATGGGATTAGGTTCAGCTGGGTTGGACTGAAAGTTCCCTGATGCAGGAATCTGCTCAGATGGAAGCAGGAAGTGACTCAGATGGAAGGACCCAGCCAGGGGGCTACAGGCTCCCCCCATCTCTCTCTGTTTCTCCTCCATCTGTGTTGGGGGCCCCCAGGACTGGCCCAGGTTGCTTTCAAGTTGTGTCCTTCAGAATAGCTGGTCCTGAGGCTGTTTTGCTGGCCCTGAGGGTCCTGCTGCTGCTGTAGGCTCAGAGCTCTGGGTTGGGGGGGGAGGGGTCCTGGGACCTTCCTTCTTCCTTCCCTTACATCCGAGTGATTTAGTATTCTGGCTTTTGGGGGTGTACCTTTTGATCCAAGTCCAGAAGGAGGGTTCCCTGGGTCTGTCCTGTTGTGCAGTTTGAATTTTGGTGCCCTAGGAGCATTCAGTTTGTGATCGGTAAGGATCTTGACAGGAAGTCCTCAAATTTGAACCCAGGACCTCCCATCTCTGGGCCTGGCTCTTAACCTACTGAGCCACCCAGCTTGTCTCTTAGGTACTTTTTAAAGATTGGTTTGGAGGGATTGTCAGAGTGGGTTTCGACTTTCACTCCTACTAAGCCACTGTCTTGATTCGCCTAATGATGTCTTCTGATACTGTAATCATATAGCTTTTTGTCAGACTTACTTCTCCACTGGCTATTTCTCTCCATTGCTTTCTGCTGAGTGTCCATTTTCAACCCTAGATGGTTCCCAGCTATTTAGCTATTTTGAAGGCCATCGAAGAAGCCATCTATCATTCACTGAAGGAATCTGCATTTACTAATCATCATTACAGGCAAGGCCACAACTTTCTCACAGGCAACTTTCAACTACCTCTAGTAATCTGTGTGTATGTTGTATATATGTGTGTGCATGTGCATGTATGTGTGTGTGGTAGCTCTTTTAGCCTTCTGTTGAGTCTTGACTATTAACTTCAGCTGAAATTCTATCTTCAGTTCAGAGGGCAACAGGTCTTTCACTCAATGAATATAAACTACTTCCATTCAGATATCTTACACCTGAAGGTTGCAGAGCTAGAATTCAAGCACTGGACCTCTAAATCTTTTAGAAGTTCCACATTGGTACTCCTATACTAAATCGTAGGAGCTGAGATATGTGGGAGCTAGAGTTGTAATGTTATTCACTGACAACCTTGTCTTCAAGAATTCCTAATATGGACCCTTGATCCAGGTTGAATAATAAACTCTTAAGTATTCCTTAATCACCTAAGATAAGACTCAACTAAAAAAATCAAAACCTCCATTACCTCTTAATTATCCTAGTCTTAAACCACTGTGTGTTTTTCAAGTTTTCTATGACTAGTGATTCATTCCCAAACTCTATTAAATTATGTAATCAGGCTCTTGTCCTTCCCCCTCACCTATAATCTATAGAAGCACCCCGTCTTCTCTGGTTTGTAAAAATAATAGGTAAATGAATTTGATTACTGATTATACGCTGATTTGATACTCTGCTTGCTGTGCTTACAAAGTATCTTCAGTTTATATCAGTGAAATGAAGCTCATAAGTAAACTTCTCTTCAGGGCCAGGCACAAGGATGCTAAGGAGACTCTTATTATATAAAAATAAACTATTTATTGAGAGTATGAGGTTAAAAAAGATTTCTAACTCTAAGAGATTCTAACTCCACCCAAATAAAACTCCCTGGTTCCTCAAGGAACCGCTTCTCCTGTTTCCACAACACTGATCCTTCCAGATCTGGCTAACCCAAATTTTCACTATTCTACAATAAACTAAACACTATTATCCTTATAAAAAGTATATAATTCTTAACTTTGTCTCCAAGTTATAAAAATAACAAAGGCTAGCTGGCTGAGCTTCAGCAAGAACCAAGTTACGACTCAGCCTTAACAGACTCAGAGTCCAAATGAAAGACCAAGTCTTTCTGTGGTCTTCTCATATATAAAAACAATTTATGTAATAGCAATAGATAGTCACCAGTGTTTCCAAAGTTGGAAGAAGAAATAATTTAGCTTCTTCAGGTCTTTCCCTTTTTTTACTTTTACCTCAGACAGTGAGAAGAAAGAGAAAACAAGATGTCACCTGCTTCCAGAACTCTGAGAGAGAGTGAATATAACTCTCAGAGATCAACTGCCACAGAAAAAACAGTTACCCCTCCCCCCACACTTTCAACATTTGAAACTGACAGTCACAACTGTGTTTCAAACTCCAATTCTTTGTCAAGCCAGCTTCTTCACTTCCTATCTCCAAACCAATATAACAAGACTTAATTTCTAATATCATCCTTATAGGTTCAGTGGAAATCCCAGAAGTTAGGTTCTGTGTGTCTTCTGAGATTGATCTGTCCACTTCGATTAAAGACCCTTATTATATAATTATGCTGTTGGTTCTGATTTTTTCAGGTCAGCATCACCAAAGTTGAATTTAAATTAGAAACCTCTGAGAGAAAAAAAAATAAATTCTGTTTCTGTTGCTTATTACCTCTAAGACTTTGGCTAAAGCAGTTAAATTCCTAGAGTCACAGTTTCTTCATCTGTAAAGAAGGGACTTGAACTAGATAACTTCTCAGGTGCATTTTTGCCCAATAAATATTTATAAAGTTGAATTAACTGTAGATGAGTATTTGTAGTTCTATTTTTGCTTATGTGTGGTACTACTGCTACAGGAAAAGAAGGGACAGTCCATTGTCCTACAAACCTCTAAAATCCATTCATTGGGCAACATTCCTTAATAAATGTTGCCTCCTTCTAGTAGAACAGAAGCTCCCAGAAGGCAGAGAATACCCCAATTTTATATTTGTATCTTTGGTCCAAAGTTGGTCCAAAATAGGCACTCAATCAATGCCTCTTGACCGACAGTATTGTGTCCAACTCTTTCTGAACCTATCGACCAAAGCACTCCAGGATCTTCTGTCCTCCACTATCTTCCTAAATCTGTTCAAGCTCATATTTGTTGCTTCCATGATACTCTCTATTTATCTCATTCTCTGCTGTCCTTTTCTTCTTTTGCCTTCAATCTTTCCCAACATTCAGATCTTCTTCCATGAATCTTGTCTTCCTATTATGTGGTCAAATTATTTAAGCTTCAGCTTCAATATTTGATCTTCCAATGAATAGTCTGAATTAAGTTGTTTAAGTATTGACTAATTTGATCTCCTCATTGTCCAAGGGGCTATCAAAAGTCTTCAATACCACAATTCAAAAGGGACGATTCTGGGTATTCATATTTCCTTAATGTATAACTCTCACAGCCTTATACATTACTAATGGAGGAAGCATAGTTTTATCAGACCTTTGTCAGTAAGGTGATATCTCTGTATACTAATTAAAATGTATAATGTTAGCACACTTCCCAACTTTAAGATTTAAAAGAGTCAAAGTGTCTATAATCAGGTATTTATATTTTTATATCCATTTAAAAACTTTTAAAATATGCATTTTCCCCCCCTCCCCCCCTCCCACACACTTTGAAGAAGTATGTTTTGGAGTTAGATTTTAGGAGCTAAGTTTCATCCAGAGCCAAAGGCTTTATGGCCAATTTATAAAGCCCTCTGAAAAACAAACGAAGAAGTGTTTCTCTCCATCTGCTTTAAGTACCGCACCTGAAGTCTGGCTCTGAGTCTGGTTCCTGCCAACATTTACATGCTGATTAATCCTATAAAATTTGATAGAGTCATTTCCACTACAGCACCTGGAATAATTGCATAGTTGCTGGCAAAGAGAGAGCTGAAGGTGCTGTTAAATCTGCCAATCACCATGTAGTTAATAGTTCTCCCGAAATTGCACTAAATACTGAAGCCCTGACCTTTTTGTTTATTCAAGACCCATTTTCTTTGTATTCCTCTTCCTTTGATTTGATTGTTTGTTGCTACATTTAACAACAACAAAAAAAGAAGCAAGCCACCCACACCAGAATCCTTGTCTCTCATCCATTAAAATCAGGCATTAATAATAACAAAGAAGAAGGCAACAGAGAAGCCCTTAAAGGAGGGGTTAGTGGGGAGCACATTAAGCAAATGCTCTGTGGGGCTCTTTATCAACATTCTGTCTCTACTGTGCCCATTTTGCTCTGCTCAATTATAGCTTACCCTTAATGAACCCCCGATACTGAAAGAATCCATGATGGTCAATTGCATTAACTGGTCTTTCTAGAAACTCTTCTGAGGACAAGAGAGTGGAATAAATGATTTGGAGCCTGAAGACCTGAGCTGAAATCTCACCACTGATATTTATGACCTTTATTACCTTGCAATGTCCTTTATCTCTCTGGGTCTCGGATTTCTTATAAAACTAAGAAATTGGAGTAAATATTTTCTAAGTTCTTTTAAAACCCTTAATCTACCATTTTGTGACTCTATAATCAGTAGTTTAATATATATGTATATCTGTCTATATATGTATACATCTATATTAGATATATATTTAATATATTTTAATATATTTAATATTTAATATATATTTAAAATTATGTTTATTATCCAGACCAAGACTCTCAGTTGGAGCATGTTAGTTTTGTACAAACATTGCAAATAAAGAATGAGCTGGAGCCCAGCCTGAAGACAGGAAGTCTTGAGTTCAAATTTGGCCCCATGCACTTTCTAGCTGTATGACCTTGGGCAAATTACTTAGTCCCCATTGACAACCTGGCCCTGACAACTCTTCTGCCTTGGAGGCAATACATAGCATTGATTCTAAGAGAGAAAGTAAGGATTTAAAGAAAAAAGAGTGAGCTGGGTCTAAAATTGAAAAGGAGGAGGGTAGGCTTGACAGCCTCTGGAAAATGACATAGTTCTTTCAGTCACACTAAACTTCTTCCTGAAAAAGGTCTATATTTAACACTAATCATTTTCTAGCTATGTTGTTTGGTTGAAAGCTACAAAAAAATTGATATCCAAAGAAATGGAGTTGAGTCAACCAAAGGGCATTGAAGAAACACATGTTATGTGCATGAGCAGGCAGCACACAATACAAATCAGGAAATATGTGGAAGGAGGAGTATGAAGGCTTTTATCTGAGAAGGGTTTGTATGATCAAAAAACTCAAGATGGCTTGTTCACATGACAAGAGAGAAGAATAATTGATGAACCACCTGGGTTTTTTCTTGTTATCAATTCAGTGTCAAGAGAATAAGATGCTCACTGCATTGGATTGATACCTTGTGCCACAAACAGGAGAAAACTTGGACTTTCATCACATAGTACTGGCAAACATGAACAGATTTTGATTTATATTATTGTATGAGTATAATTTCAGAGAATGTCCACATTGATAATATCACAAACCAATTAAGTGATTTCAGTTTAAGTTTCATCTCAAAGGCTTAGCAAATCTTAACTTATTTGATCCTCATAATAACCCTGGGATGTAGGTGCTGTTAGTTTCCCCATTTTATAGTTGAGAAAAGTGAAGCAAACAGAGATTAAATGCCTTGTCCAATGTCACATAGGTAGTGTCTAAGGTCAGATTTGAACCAAAGCCTTCCTGATTTCACGCTCAGACTATCCACAGTGCCACCTAGCTAGCCTTACATAGTTTTCTATCTATATCTATATTAAATCCTTACCTTCTGTCTTAGGATTAATATTAAGGACTAGCCAATCAGGATTAAGTGACTTCCTAGAGGTCATACTACTAGGAAGCAATTTATTTCAGATTTGAACCCAGGCCCTCCCAACTTCAGGCCTAATGCTCTATTCACTATGCTACCTAGCTGTCCCTATCAAAATATTTTTTTAAAAAATGTTCATGTTCCCCAGGTTTAGAATCTCTGTTTTAAGTTAAAGAACAAATTGGAAACAACCTCATAAAAAGGCAGAGTTTTACAGCTGCCTAACATCTCCATATAATTTACTCAGGAGTCCCATTTGCTAAATTTGTAAAGTAGGTGTTGTAGGTAAGCTGCAAAAAGTTCATTTAAACTCAGACAGAACATATTTTCACTGCTCATAATTCATCCTAGGAACTTAACATTTGTTTGTCAATTTGGCCAACAGGATGATTGGATAATTGGTGTAGTTCAGAGTGAGTAGAAGTGAGTATTTTATGACATGCTTTTGACCTTCTAAATTGAAATTCTTAAGAGTTTTGACAAATCTCTCTCTCTCTCTCTCTTTGTCCCTCCCTCCCCTTTCTCTCTGTCTCTCTCTGTGAGAACTATTATTTCATTACTGTAGGGAATTCTAGATGAGGAATTCCCTCTACCAATATAGAATCACCATCTTCTCTACAATGTACAGCCTTATGAAGTTGCCTGGGTAGCACTAAGAGATGAAGTGATTTGCCCAGGGTCATATAGCTAGTAATTGTCAGAGGTGGGACTTAACCCTGGTCTTCCTGCAACTCTCATTCATATACATCCAAGGCCAACTCTCTGTCTATTAAACCACACTCCCTCACCAATATCTGTTGGTATAAAACAAGATTGTTGTAACAATGGAGGATCATAGGTATTTCTCGGGTCTCTGAGAACAGGGAGTTGATTTTTCATCACTTAACAGCCCAGGATGATCTGGAGTGTACCTTTAGGGAAACAGATTCAGAAAAGGGAAATATTTTGTCCTTGTTCTTTTTTAAAAATCCTTCCCTTTTGTCTTATAGTCAATACTGTGTATTGGTTTCAAGGCAGAAGAGCAGTACGGGCTAGGAAATGGGGGTCAAGTGACTTGCCCAGGGTCACACAGCTAGGAAGTGTCTGAGGACAGATTTGAACCTAGGACTTCCTATCTCTAGGCCTGATTCTCAGTCCACTGAGCTACCCAGCTGCCCCTGTTTTGTCCTTGTTCTGCTAACTTATGTTTCCCTATTCATAAATCATCCACTGTAATGCTCCTTGTAATGATGACTGTAGAAGTCCACAAAAAAATTAAAAAAAACATTAAAACTATTCTCTAGCTAGGCTAAGTATTAAAAATAGGTATTATGGAGATACTACATTTGTTGGCATAGACTTATAGTCTTTATACAAACTAGTCCTCTGGCCTGGATTTCATCTCCTTCTCACCCTCCCTTTTAGAATTCTTAGCTTTATTTAAAAGCTCACCTCAAATTCTGATTCCAACACAAGGACTTTGCTGATCATCCAGGAAAACCTCCTCCAACCCCAGATTACCTTGTACATACTTCATATAACCTAATTTTTTATTTGAGGGTAATCAACAAGCTTCAAATCTATTAGTGAGTTAGGGTTTTACTCCCTCAGCATGTGAAGACATTCTGCAAAGAAATGGGTGGATGAGAACAATCTGTTTCAACTGTCATGAAGGTATTCAAAGCAGGTTCCATGGAGTGCAGAGAATTTGGTCAGATGTTGAAGTCGCCAGTGTTATCCACTGCATTCCAGGGCATTGGTGATCATCCTGACATTGTCTTGCCACTGGAAGTTTAGATGAGTTATCAGTCCTTATCAGTGGAATAACTCTCCATGATGGGAAGACTAATGAAAAAGAGATGAAGAAAAAGGGAAATATATAAATCATTCAGCAAAGATGATGAATAGTCATCTTTCTGTATTATTTCATGGTTTACAAAGTGCTACCCTCACAACCACTTTGGGAGAAATGGAATTATCTTTTTTATAAAATGATAACTTTAAAATGGTTTTTAAAAATTATTTGTTATATTTTCTCTGTAGGAATATAGGGGAAACATTTCCAAAAGTATACATATTTCCTAGTTAACCTTAAAATTTATGGGAAATGGGAAAAATCTTTTTCTTCTTCTTTGGGGTACCATCAAAGCTCCCTTTTCTTAAGTGACTTTCTGTTATATATTCTGTGCTACAGAAAGCTACAGGAGTCTTCCTAATCTCAAGGGTATTTAAACTCTAAGTTTCTGCTTCATCATAGTGAATCATATCCTGAAAAAGACCTGAAAGAGTTAATTAAGGGCTTCCTATCTTATTGGTTTCTTATTTATTAAGTACTCACTTGGCATGACATTAAACTAAACACTGTGCAGGGCAACTCATGCTGACATTTCCTCAAGTGCTCTAAAATAAACAGCCAGGATCTACCACCCCCAACTGTCCTTACAATTTTTTCCTCCCTGGGTCATGTTGTTTCCTCTGTAGATTCCAGCCAAGACACATGGACTTCCTGTTCAATTTTACTCCACTCCCAGACATGACTATTTCAGTGAGTATGAATGTGGGCAGATGGAGAGGGGGAGAAAGAGATAAAGAAAGGGGGGAAAACTGAAAGCAAGAAAGTCCTCTTCAGCACTTTTGATTTGGAAATCAGATTCAGGGTTTGTGAATGGTGTTTCTGTCTTTATGGAAGTAGGGAGGATTAGAGATATATAAGGTTCTAGGTCAGCAATTCTCAAACTTTCAATTTGTAGCAATGAGAATACATAATGCATATCAGGTATTTATATTCCAAATAATAACTAGCAAAATTACAGTTTTGAAGTAGCCACCAAATAATTTTTTGGTTTAGGGTCACCACAATATGAGGAACCATATTGCGGGGTCACGGCATTAGAAAGTTTGAGGACCACTGTAAGGGGAGATGAGGTAGGGAATGGGGGATTCTACATTGGACTTTCATATATCATATATCCTAGTGTAAGGTGAGTAGACATTAAGATCTATTGTTGGAAGAGGTCTTAGAGGTCTGTGAATCATACAGCTTTAGAAGCAAAAATGTAAAACTGGAAGGTGACTTAGAGATCATCTAATCCAAGTCCTTAAATTTATAGATAAAGGAAACTGAGATCCAAAGAAGTAAAATGATTTTCCCAAGGTCACATAGGTAGTCGATGGCAGAACTTGGATCCATATTCAAATCTTAATCCAAACCTTTCTATTGCAATTCATTTTATAGATGAGGAATCCAAGACCTAAAACAATTCAATGACTTGCCCAAAGTCGCAAAGGAAGTAAGTAGCAGAGGTTGAATTTAGACTTAGTCTTTTCTAATTCCAATTCTAGTGCCTTTCCCATTATACCATTATCTTATAGAGTTCCTAGAATCCCAGATGATACTGAAGAGAGATGAATATCAAAATTTTGGGTTCATTATATGTACTTTTGCTTTGTGACCTAATGATTAAATCCATGTTGGTGAACCTATGGCATGTGTGCTAGAGGGGGCTGCTCTCTTCCACTTCTCCACATTTCTCCCATCACCTGCCCCTCTGCCCAGAAGCCCAATGGTAGCTCTTCCTCCCTCTCTCCCCTCTCTGGGTTAAGGTGAGGGACTCAGATGTGTCAATTTGGGCACTCAATTTCTAAAAGGTTTGCCTTCACTGGACTAGAGTAAAGGATGGAGTTCAAGGAATTAATGTTACTTTAAGTATATCCTAAGGAATGATAGTTTTTCCTTTGTATTTGGCACAGGTGAAGAGGGACTCCATTCCCTTCCTAATTGTTAGTATGGTGATAGTAAAGTGTAAAGTAGCAGTAGTGTAGTAGATAGTAAAGTGTAAAGTAGATAGTAAAGGTGATATAGTAAAGTGCCATTTCTCTAGAACTCAAAACAAATTGAGTTTTCAAGCAATCAAGAATACCTGAGAGGAAAACGAGGAGATGCCCTTTGATTGATGAATGGCTGAACCAATTTTGGTATATGTTGGTTATGGAATACTATTGTGTTCAAAGGCATAATGAACTGGAGGAATTCCATGTGAACTGGAACGACTTTCAGGAACTGATGCAGAGTGAAAGGAAAAGAACCAGGAGAACGTTATTTATACACAGAGACAGATACACTGTGGCACAATCAAATGTAATGGATTCCTTTAATAGCAGTAATGCAATGATCCAGGACAATTCTGAGGGACTTATGAAAAAGAACACTATCCACATCAAGAACTGTGGCAGTTTAAATACCGAAGAAAAACATTTGCTTGATCACATGATTTGATGGGGATATGATTGGGGATGTAGACTCTAAATGAGCACTCTATTTCAAATATTAATAATATGAAAATAGGTCTTGGCTATGGGGGGGAGTGGGAGAAGGGAGGGGAAAGAACATGATTCACATAACCATGGCAAAATATTATAAATTAATTAATTAATTAAAAAATACCTGAGAAAGAAATAAAATCTGTCCCAGATGATATAGAGGAGAAAATAGGAACCACAAACATTTAATGACATTTTGATGGATTGACCTCTCCAACTACCTTGTGTGAATATTAAATTAATTCTCCCTTGCCTATTTTTAGATTTAATCACCCAAAGCATATACATCCCACTTACACTTGAGTATTGAGGGAGATCTGTGACCCATGTGTGATAGTGGGTGATGAATGAGAATCAACTGACTGCCCCCTGGACAGCCCTAAGCAAAGCTTTAGCTGTAATTGGTACACATAAAATGGAAGAAAGTCATAGGAAGTGATGAGAAGGAATTATCTTTAAAAATGCCAAGAACTTCCTGTGAAAGGTCTTTTCCATCTTTCATCTTCAACCTGACTTTGGAGGATCTCTGACTGAGGATTTTGGACTGCTTCTACTTTCCTTAAAACTACTACATGGGGTGAGTGAAAAAGGCTGACTCTTTTCCTGGATTTTCTGAAGGGACTAGCCTCAGGAGAGGCCTCCTCTCTTGAGAGAAGCTTCCTGCATTCCCAGGTCCTCGGCTTAAGGCTGAGATCTCTCTGGCTAAGGACTAATTAGCCCTGCCTGGGTTGAGCAAAATACTTAGTATGTAGGCTAGATATCTTACCCTATCCACTCTCTGATTTTCTTACTTTCACTCTTTCCATATTTTATAAATTGTTAAAATAAATCTCTTTGGAATTTGACTAAATTCATGCAACCCCACTCCTAACTAATCCAGTCCAACTTTTTATACTAACCACTTACATTTCTACCCCTTACACTGGTGACCTAATAGAAAGTTGCCAACTTTTATTGAAGGGAAAATAACATATAACTGTGCAAGGGCATGGTAAAATGGATAGTCACATCTACTGCTGTATCAACTCTTTTTTGTCTGAAGATAAGAGACTCCATCAATTTTGTCTATATGAATTTCTTTAATAAAGTATTTGGTCATCTTGCCTTCTTTCCTACCCTTGAATAGGGAATTTTTTCTCACTTCATAAACCTTGCCAGCTGTACAGCAAGACTCCTCCAGAAACTCCCTTTTCTCCTTGACTAATTATCCTTTTCTTTAATCCTCCTTCTCTCTTGAAATGCTTTAGTTATCTATCCTAAGTTTCCACAAAAATGTTGTTTATTGGCTATATAACTCTAAATGGATTGAAAAATCAGACAAACCAAATGTACCTTAAGAAGTTGAAAGTATAGTCAGAGAATAGTCTTACTTAGGATGCTAATATATTTCTTTGCTTTCAGTTTGACCTCTTATTTTCAGTCTATCATCATAGGACTCCTCTGAGTGGTATTTTTCTTTTGAGAGGTCCCATTATTTCAAGACAATTCCTTTACAGTCATAGAATTATAATTTTTTGAGGTGTCTTCCTAACTTTTGTCTATCTTTTCTCTGCAAGGTATAGTATACATAATAGTTCTTAGTATACTTCTATTGAATAAATGAATAGATCAAATGAGATTTAGATGTAAAAGAAACTTGAGAGATCGTCTAATATATTATAGCAGTGAGCATGCTAGGATGTGTGTGACATGGTCAGACTTGTCCTTTAGTAAAATGACTTGGGAGCCAGAATGCATGATGTTCTAGAATAGGGAAAAACTTGTGACAGGCAGAATGACTAACATACTCTTGTAATAGTTCAAGCATGAGGAGATGGGAGCCTGCACCAGAGTGATGGCATTCTGAGGAGACTTATATTTGGTAAGACCTTAATAATGAAGTTAATATATTCAGATAAAACTAAGAGGATAGGCAGATTTTCCCAGATAAAAGCTGTGGCTGCCACTGTAAGTGGCAACGAGTTCTCTGGGGGCAAGCTAGAAGCTGCAGGAGACTGGACAATCTAGGATCATGCTAGAAGATGATGGCAACCTCGTAGGTTGGAAATGGTGGTGTTGACCAGCATCTGGAACAAATTACCTAGAAGAATAGTGATGGGACACAGACAGTATAGAGGATGAAAAAGGCAGCTACCACTGAAATGACTGAAGGACCTGGAGAAGTAGTATGCAAAGCAGGGTCTTCATTATTTAGTGCTGGGAGTTTTCAGTGACTGGGAGTTTTTAAAGACTCATTGGGTAGAGGAGATGTAAGGAGGATATAATTGTTCCTTCGTTAATTGAGTACAGTTTGATCTTAGATGCAAGTTTTTATTCTTTAATGCCTTCTTTTTTGTTAATTTATTAATTTTATTTTTTAAATAACAAATTTCACATAAATTTTCTGAAGTTATAAGATCCAAACTGTCTCCCTTTCTTCTTCCCTCCCCCCTTCTGGATACAGCAAGCAATTTGATCTGGGTTATAGATGTATTATCACACAGAACATATTTCCATATTGTTCATTTTTATAAGTAACTAATTTTATAAAATTAAAACCCACTTTAATTCCTTTTTAGTAAACCTGTTCTATGTTTTAATGCTTATTGTTAGTCTGACTACTGGTGAGGACTAGAAATAAACTAAATTCATATCAATCTTTTGATAAGCATTTATTAAATGCCTTCAATGTATCAGGCTCTGGATAAGTGCTAGGGATATGAGAAAGGCAAAAGACAAGCCCTGCCTTCAAGGAGCTCTTAATTAAGTGGGGAGACAACATGCACATACAACTATGTAGGAGAAAGCTATCTATAAGTTAAATAGAAAATAATCAGCAGAGGGAAGGCAGTAGAATTAAGAAAGACTGGGAAAGTCTTCTTGTAGATGGCAAGATTTTAGCTAAAATGTGAATAAAGCTATTGTAGACTGAGATGAAGAGGTAGAGCACTGTGGGCAAGGCAGACAACTAGTAAAAATGTCTTGAGTTTAGAGATGGCATGTCTTGCAAGGTTCGGGAACAGCAAGGAAGAACATCATTATTAGATTAAAGTTTTTTATTTTAATATTTTCCTTTAGGTCTCTATTTTTTTTTGAAAATTTTATTTAGTCAATTTAGAACATTATAGCTTGGTTACAAGAATCATATTCTTTTCCTCCCTCTCCCTCCCCATCCCTTTCCATAGCTGATGTGCAATTCCTTGATCAGAACCTATTTCCATGTTGTTTATGTTTGCACTAGGATGTTCATTGAGAGTCTACATCCCCAATCATATCCCCTCTAACCATGTAATCAAGCAGTTGTTTTTCTTTGGTGTTTCTATTCCCACAGTGTTTTCTCTGAATGTGGATAGTGTTCTTTCTCATATATCCCTCCAAGTTGTTCAGGATCACTTCATTGCCACTAATGGAGAAGTCCATTACATTCCATTGTACCACAGTGTATCAGTTTCTGTGTACAATGTTCTCCTGGTTCTTCTCCTCTCACTCTGCATCAATTCCTGGAGGTTGTTCCAGTCCTCATGGAATTCTTCCACTTTATTATTCCTTTGAGCACAATAGTATTCCATCACCAACATTGTTCATCCATTCCCCAATGGAAGGGCATCCCCTCATTTTCCAATTTTTGGCCACCACAAAGAGCACTGCTATGAATATTCTTGCACAAGTCTTTTTCCTTATTATCTTTTTGGGGGTATAAACCCAGCAGTGCTATGGCTGGATCAAAGGGCAGACAGTCTTTTAGCACCCTTTGGGCATCGAGGGAATTATAAAGGTCTGGAAAGGTAGGGAATGTAGGTTATCAATGGCTTTGAACAACAAAAAGAGAATTTTGTATTTGATGCTGAATGTAATAGGGAACCATGGGAGTTTATTGAGTGCGGACATAATATGAACAAAACTATATTTTCAGGTTCAGCAAAGAAGATTGAGGAGTAGTCAGATAGCTAGAAGAAGAACCAGGAAAGAGTGGAGTTTTAAAAACCTAGAAATAAGAAAATATTAAAGATAAGACAGTGACTGGTGATGTCAAAAGCTGCTGAGAGGTCAAGAAAGATGAGGATTGAGAAAAGGCCTTTAGATTAGATAATTCATGGAATGGGATGAGTGAAGTGCTTTGATACTGGAAAAAGATATCTTGAGATCGATTAGCTATATTAGAAAATATCAGGCACATCTCTGAGCTTTTGTATAAGGGAAGGTCACAAGCACTTATTAATTATTAATAATTACTAATTAAGTGATAGGCACTACATTTCAAAACTATATCATTTGATCCTCATTACAGCCCAATAAGGTAGGTATATCTATTATCCCCAATTGATGGTTCAGGAAGCCAAAGCATATAGAGGTAAGTGACTCACCTGGGGTCACACATCTATTAAGTGTCCAAATCCTAATTTGACCCAATAATGTCTGACCCCAGACCCAGCTATATATCCACTGTGCCAAAAGCAAGCTAGTTTGCTATTGTGAGTTTCAACAGTAATGAATCAAGGAGTGGTCAAATCCAGTGGTGATGGATTCTGGAGGAGAATGGAGACCAAGTTTTTGTTCCCCTTCTCAGCACTGACCAGGTAATAGCCTTGTGACATTGAAAAGTTAGGACACCTGGAGTTCCCCTAAGTGTTTGTAGCTGTGTCTTCCAGAGATGGTAGCAGTGTTCCCCAAAGCAGGAGTGGCTCATAGCAATATCAGGAGCTCAGAGACACAACAAGGACAGATGACACCCTGAGAAAAGGCAGGTCCAGGATTTTACAAGGGCATCAACCCTGGGATACTAACAGAGTTACACCTAATGGGAACTTTATGAGGATTCCATGAAGGGAGAAAAAAGATTTCTCATAACCAAGAATTTGGAATTTACCATTTGTACATTTATACTTTTTCATCTGAGCCCATCCCCCCTGAAAACCTTAAATGTGAAAGGGGAGAGTATGTTGCCAATTCAGGGACACATTTCCTTAACTGTCTTTGCTAATACTGCTTAGTAATTTCCTTTTCTAAAAACTGATAAGATCTGGTTGATAATCAATGGAGAGCACAATGAATGGGAACACACAAGTAACAGTTCTAGAAATCTCAACACCTCAGGGGTGGTGCAATCAGTGCAAATAGGAATTAAGAAATTTACCTTGAGTAAATATCCTTACATGTGATTCAAATTCAGTTAGTGCTGTTGGAAGTTATTTGAAATTTCTCAAACAGTAATGGAGGTTGGGAATGGTATGACAGCAGCTTTCATTTTTTCTTGTCTTTTGGGGATTCCTTCCCATCCTCTCCTTCATTTCACTTTCCCTATTCCCCAATAGCTTGTATCAGAGCCAAGAGTAGAAACCAGGGCTCTTTAATTCAGCATTCTTTCTTCTGCCTCACACTGCCTCCTAATATATTTCATACTGTGAAATACAACCTCAATTATCTAATTTGTTGATTTACACACTTATGCCCCCTATTGTTTGTCTATTGACTGACTGTTAGCACTGCTTAGATGCCTGATCAGCTCAGTTGGTTGATATGTTCAATACTCACTGTGTGGTTACTTTAGGAATAGAAAAATAGGAGAGAAGGTTAGAAAATTGGAGGTATTCCTTGTTGATCCACGGAGAAGAGAAACCCTCATTAGGAGCAACTAGTGATAGTAATAAAAGGGAAGAAAAGGCCAGGGTTCTGTATCTCACGCTTGGTGCTCTGTCTCTTGCCTTCAATCCTTCATACCTAGAATATGCTACTTCCTGACCCCACTTCACAGAATCCCTTTGTTTCTAAAAGATGCAGCTTTCTAAAAGATGTTCCATCTTCCTCATGAACTTTTCCTGGTCTCCGTATCTGCTACTATTTCTCTTCCCCAAACTACCTTGTAATCTACTATTTTCTGTGTACATGCATGTATGTGTATGTATAATTAACATATATCCATGAATTTATTAACTTTATGCTGAATATTACATATTTTATAAATACTTATCATATCCCCCACTAGAATGCAAGCATGATGTGATTAGAGATAATTCCATTCTTTTTATGTAATTCCCATCACTTAGCACAGTGCCTGGTGCATATTATGTTCTCAATAAATATTTGCTGATTTAAAGAAAATAAAAGGGTAAATGAAAACTAGCATAAACTAAGTGCCCATAAGAGTTTACACTGGCAGTAAGTCTTGGCATCTACAACTTTTTTGTCTATTCCTTTCAAGTCCTCAGATCATAGGATCATAGATTTAAAACTAGAGGGGATCCAAGAGGTCATCTAGTCCAATCATGTAATTTTCCAGATGAGTTAACTGAGCTAATTTACTTGCCTATTTGTCACATGCATGGTAGATTAGAACCCATGCCTTCTGACTTCAGTATACCTTGCTTTATTGTACAATGGTCCTCATCTCTGCCTGTGCCCTATTGGAGGGATGGAAGCCAGCACTTAGCTAATATTGTATGATAGGTAAAAAAGGGATTTGAGAAGCAGAATATGATGTCAGGATAGTCAGATACAACAGATACATTTCCTATGATCTGGATTAAGAGTAGAATTCTGCATCTTGGGAAATTTCTTTGCTCACATTTTTGTTGCTCTAAGGGCAATATGGAAGAAGAGATAAATAAATATATTTTCCTAATGGTTGAGAATGAGGAGGAGTAAATGTTCACATATTAGAAGAAGACTTTGCCATATGCAGGAGTGAAAGAATGGATAGTTTTGAAGAGATCAATGTTCATAGCTGTCCTTGCCTCTTCCTTCTTGGGCTATCTATCTGCTCTTGTGAAGTATGGATAGTTTAAAACAAAGTGTCCCCGCACACCCAGACAAGCTTTGATTGGAGTCCCTTTTGAATTTGTAAATTCAATTAAACTATCACATATTACTAAGACCTGTCACTTATAAGGATGATATTAGAAATTGTCTTGTTATATTAGTTTAGAGAGAAGAAGTACAGAAGCTGGCTTTAGAAATAATTGTAGTTTAAGACAGATCTGAGACAAGAGTGTCAGTTTGAAATGTTGAGAGTAGGTGTGGGAAGTGTAACTCTTTTGGTGTGGCAGTTACTCTCTCTCTCTCTCTGTATGGCAGTTACACTCTGGGAATGGCAGTTGATCTGAGAGAGTTGGCAGTTATGCTCTCTCAGAGTGCTAAGAGCAAGTGACATCTTTTCTCTCTCTCTCTCTCTCCTCACTGTCTGAGGTAGAAGGAAAGGAAGGAAAAACCTAAAGGAGCTAAGTGATTTCCTTTTCCATCTTGGGAAACACTAGTGACTGTCTATTGCTGTTTTATAGATTTTTTATCTCTGAGAAGACCAAAGAAAGACCTGGTCTTTGGTTTGAATTCTGAGTCTGCTAAAGCTCAGAGTCCTAACTTGGTTCTTGCTGAGTCTCAGCCAGCTGGCCTTTGTTATTCTTATAACTTGGAGACAAAGTTAAGAATTATATACTTTGTATAAGGATAATAGTGTTAGTTTATTGAAGAATAGGGAAAATTTGGGATAGTCAGATGAGAAAGGATTAGTGTAGCCTATGGAAACGAGAGAAGTGATTTCTTGTGGAACAAAGGAGTTTTATTTGGGTGGAGTTAGAATCCCTTAGAGTTAGAAATCCCTTTATATCCTTATATTATCAAGAAATAGTTTATTTTTGTATAACAAGAATCTCCTTAGTGTCCTTGTGCATAGCCCTGAAGAGAAATTTACATATGAGCTTCACTTCACTTATATAAATTGAAGATACTTTGTAAGCCCAGAAAACAGAGTATCCAATTAGTTTATATTCATAATCAATTCATTGATATATTTTACACACTGAATAAGTTATCTTGCATCCAGTGAGTAGTAAAATATCTGCCTTTTGGTTGCCATTCCTTCATCTTCTTTCATGCTATTCTCTAGAAAGTCTTGTGTATCCTCTTGTGTAACTCAGTCTTCTTCTTTCTATAATTTAATCTACTGATTTCCCAAAAGATTCCATTTGAAAACTGGATGGTTGTGGTCTTCAAAATGTCACTGTCACCAATCACCATGTCTGGCCACTAAAGATCAAGATGTGGAGAAAACATTCCCTTTTCCTTAGTTCAGTGGAGAACAAATTGGAATTTCCCCCCAAGGAAATTTCATTTGGAAACAATCAGAATAAGTTGAAAACTATAAGATAAGGGTCAGTTAAGTGGCTCAATGGATAGAGAGCACACCTAGAGATGGGAGGTCTTGCATTCAAATCTGACCTCAGACACTTCCTACCTGGGTGACTGTGGACAAGTCACTTATTCCCAATTGCCTAGCCCTTACTGCTCTCCTTTGAACCCATACTTAATATTGATTCTAAGACAGAAAATAAGTTGTTTTTTAAAAATACAGGATAGCTTTCTGGTCCTGGGACCCATTATGTAGGAACCCAATATGTGTTCTTTCAAAGTTGTAGAACAGAACCCCTATGTCCTTTAACTGTCATTGTGCATTGTTGTAGCTGAAATACATTGTCCCCTATAGCCAGTTGTCCAGTGACAGAAGCACCAAATTGGATTTAACCTTTCTTTTAATATTTACTAGCTATATGATTAGAATTCTCAGAGGTTCAGTTTGTTAATCTATAAAATGGAGCTGTTGATACCTAAGTATCTCCCTCAAAGTGTTTTTGTGAAATTCAGACGAAGTAACTAGTGTATATAAAGTGCTATGAAATCCTTAAAACATTATGTAAATTTTTCTTATTTTTCCTTATTCTTATAGGGTGATTAGATAGGTTCTTAATGATGGAACTATTTCCCTATAACCGGTTTAGCTTAACTGAGGCATGTTGCTAGCTAGTTACTAAGGCTGGGTGTATACTTTCAGAGAACATCTGTGCCTTTATCTGTTCTTCTAAATTACCATCCTGACCTAATCTCACTATTAGTGCCTATATGACACCCTATTTTCCAAACTAAAAATCAAGATACATGGTCTTTAAAAGTATTTTCTTTTGCTATTAGAAATATACTTTTTTCCTTGAAATTAGGACTATAGCAAACTGTATAATTTTGATGGTAGATACTATCTTCTTCAGGAGTCTGTCCCCATTATATTCATTCTTTTTTGAAAGGGACAAGGAGGTTTTCTGTCCCTTACTTCTCCAAAGCTCATCCCCTTTGGAGATGACAGTCAACTCTTATTCCCTTTCTTTATTTCCTATTTAAGATTTTTGCATCTCTATTCATTAAGGAGATTAATCTATAGTTTTCTTTCTCTGTTTTTGACCTGCTTGACTTTGGAATCAGTACCATATTTGTGTCATAAAAGGAATTTGGTGGAATTCCTTCTTTGCTTATTCTGTCAAATAGTTTGTATAATATTGGGATTAATTGTTTTTTGAATGTTTGATAGAATTCATTTGTGAATCCATCTGGACCTGGGGATTTTTTCTTAGGGAGTTCTTTGATGGCTTGTTCAGGTTCTTTTTTTGATATAGGGTTGTTTAGGTAGTCAATTTTTTCCTCTTTTAGTCTAGGCAATTTATATTTTTGCAAATATTCATCCATGTCACCTAGATTGCCATATTTATTGCCATATAATTGGGCATAATAACTTTTAATGATTGCCTTAATTTCCTCTTCATTAGAGATGAGGTTTCCCTTTTCATCTTGGATACTATCAATTTGGTTTTCTTCTTTCCTTTTTTAAATTTGATTGACCAGTATTTGTCTATTTTATTTATTTTTTCAAAGTACCAGCTTCTAGTATTATTTATTAAATCAATAGTTCTTTGACTTTCAATTTTATTAATTTTTCCTTTGATTTTTAGGATCTCTAATTTAGTCTTCATCTGAGGATTTTTAATTTGTTCACTTTCTAGTTTTTTTTTTTTAATTTGCATGCCCAATTCTTTGACCACTGCCCTCTCTAATTTGTTAACATATGAACTCAAGGATATGAATTTCCCCCTGAGTACTGCTGCATCCCATATATTTTGAAAGGATGTCTCATCATTGTAATTTTCTTTAATGAAGTTATTAATTGTTTCTATGATTTGTTCTTTAACTAACTGATTTTGGAAGATCACATTGCTTAATATCCAATTAATTTTTGATTTACCTCTCCATGTACCCTTACTAATTATTATTTTCATTGCATTGTGATCTGAGAAGGTTGCATTTATTATTTCTACTCTTTTGCACTTGTTTGCAATGTGTTTATGCCTTAATACATGGCCAGTCTTTGGAAATGTACCATAGGCTGCTGAAAAGAAGGTGTATTCCCTTTTGTCCCTATTTATTTTTCTCCACATATCTGATAAATCTAATTCTTCTAAGATTTCATTTACTTCTCTTACCCCTTATTTATTTTTAGGTTTGATTTATCTAGTTTGGATAGAGGAAGGTTCAGGTCTCCCACTAGTATAGTTTTTCTATCTATTTGATCCTTGAGCTCCACTAGTTTCTCCTTTATAAATTTGGATGCTATGCCATTTGGTGCATACATATACTATACATACATACATACAAACAGAGTAGTAATATTTCCTCTGTCTATACTGTTTTTTAACAGGAAGTAATTACCTTTCCTATCTCTTTTGACTAGATCTATATTTACTTTGGCTTTGTCAGATATCATGATTACGACTTGTGCCTTTTTTTTTTTTTATCAGTTGATCCCCAATAGATTTGGCTCCATCATCTTAATACCCTATGAGTATCTACCTTCCCAATGTGTATTTCTTGTAGACAGCATATGGTATGGTTTTGGATTCTAATCCACTCTGCTATTCACTTGTGTTTTATGGGTGAGTTCATTCCATTCACATTCAAAGTTATGATTACTAGCTGTATATTTCCCAGCATTTTGATTTCTACTCCTAGTCCTGCCTTTTCTTCTTTCACTATTTCCTTCTACACCAATGTTTTGTTTTTAATCAGTCCCCCTAATTCCCCCCTTATTTTACTTCCATTTCTACCCCATCCCTTCTTATTCACCCCTCATTTTCTTTACGGTCTTTTTAAAGTACCCCCCACCTTCTCCCTCCCTTGTACTGCTTCACTCCTCTCCAGTCCTTTTGTTACCATTCTACTTCCCTATAGGGCGCAAAGCTATTCTCTGCCCCAATGGATTGGATTGTTCTTCCCTCTTTGAGTCAATTTCAATGCATGTAAGTGTTGAGTAAGAGTTGAGTATTTCCTATCTCCAAACTTTTTACCCTTCTGGTGTATTAATGTTCCCCCCTCCCACCAGGAGCTTCTTTTTTGACATATAAATTTATCCCCTTTTGTTTCTTTTCTCTTTTCATTTAGTATTAACCTTTTTTTTTGAACTCTAGTTACATATATATATATATATATACACATATATACATACACACACATATATATGTATTTATGCATACATATATCTATAAACATATTTATGTCTTGGTATTTCATTGTATACAGTTTGACACGGTTCTGTCTAAGTATAATTCTTCTAACTGCCCAGGTGATAGTAACAATTTTCAAGAGTTAACAATGACCTTTTTTCTTATAGGGATACATATCATTTTAACTTATTGTGTGTCTTAAAACAAGTTTTTTTTTGTTTTGTTTTTCTTTTTTCCCTCTTTCATATTTACCTTTTGATGATTCTTTTGAGTTCTGCACTGGGGCATCAAATTTTCTGTTCAGGTCTGGTCTTTTCTTTACAAATACTTGGAATTCTTCTATTTTGTTAAATGTCCACACTTTCCCCTGTAAGAATATAGTCAGTTTTTCTGGGTAGTTGATTCTTGGTTCTAGACCTAGTTCCCTTGCTTTCTGTAATATCATATTCCATGCCTTCAGTGTGGATGCAGACAGATCCTGTGTTATCCTCATTGTGGTTCCATGGTATCTGAATGACTTCTTGGCAGCTTGTAATATTTTTTTCTTGGACTCATAGTTCTTGAATTTGGCTATAACATTCCTGGGTGTTGTCAGTTGGGGATTAAGTGATCTATCGAGTGTTTCAGTCTCCACTTTTTCCTCTTGTTCTAGAATATTGGGGCAGTTTTCTTGGATAATTTCCTGTAGTATGAAGTCCAGGCTTTTTCTTTTGTCATGGTCTTCTGGTAGACCAATAATTCTTAAGTTGTCTCTCCTGGAACGATTTTCTAAACCATCTGTTTTGTGAGTGAGATGCTTCATATTTTCCTCAATTTTTTCATTCTTTTGATTTTGTTTTATACTGTCCTGCTGCCTTGTGAGGTCACTTGCTTCTAATTGTTGTATTCTGGTTCTTAAAGACTGAATTTCACCCCTGGCTTTTTGGTCATCCTTCTCCTTCTGGTCTGATTTTCTTTGGAGGCCATCTTTCATCTTCTTTGGTTCCTTTTTCATCTCCTTTTGCCTCATTTTCAAGCTGATTAATTTTGGGTTTCAAAACCCAGTTTTCTGTTTCCAGATGACTTATCTTGCTTTTAAAGTTGTCTTCAACTCCTCTTAATTGTGTTTTGAATTGTATTTTGAGTTCTTCCAAAGCCTGTATCCAATTCGGTGAGTTTTCTGTTTTATTGCTTGGTGATCCCTCCTTCTCTGTTCTGTTTACTCTTTGTTCATTTCCTGTATAGAAGCTGTCAATTGTAATTTCTTTTTTCCTTTTTCTGTTGTTTACTCATATTTACCCCTTCTTTACTCCTTGCAGTTATTTGTTCTCTTGCTCTTCTCATTTTTTTTCTTTTTGGTTTTGAATTTTTCTGTTAGTCTTCCCTCTTGGAGCTTTTGTCACCAAATCTCTCAGCACAGTCTGTTAGGGAGGGGTGTTGGAACTTGAGCTTCCCTGCCCTCTGAAGCCTCTGATTTGATTAAAGTCCAGCAGTCTGTGGTGGAGGGGTATTGGCGCTTGAGCTTCCCTGCTCTTTGAAGACTAAGTCCAGCTCAATTGGGCTAGATGTCTCTGAGGCCAAAACCTCCTGGGAAGGGGGGCAAAATGGAGGGTCTCCACTGCTGTGACTGCCTCCTGCTCTGAGCTCTGTGTTTCTCTTCTCTCTGCTTCCCCACTGCCTATGTTGGACCATCTGAACCTGGCACAGCTTTGCCCGCAACTTACTCAAACACTACCCAAACACTAGCTCTGGCAAAGCATGCATCAGCTTCATTACCTATGTATATATCTCTGGAAAATATACTGCCAAGGTAAATGAACAAATTCACAGTTTCAAATTTTCTTCATTTGCTGTAATCAATAATTTCATTTTTGGGTGAACAAGTGCTGGCTTGTGGAGAAACTCTTTTTTCTCCATGCTATTTTTCAAGCCAAAATTAGCATAAGCAACAGAGAAATGACCTATGTTCTGTTGCGTTTCAGTCTGAGATTTAGTGTACAATGATCTGCAAACAGAAAGTCATGTACCAATTGTCTCTTCACTTTAATTTTTGCTTGTAACCTTCTAAAGTTAAATAATTTAGAATCAGTGTAGTAGCTGACTTTGATACCAGTTTCATCTTCATTTAAAGTGTCTGACAACATCATGCTAAATGAACCAAGTATATGATTCAGGGAAAAAGATATTGGACTTTGGTCCAGAGATAAGCATTCCAGGTGTATAAATGGAGATTTGAACCCTAGACTTCAATCCCCAGAAATCCTTGGTATTTCCCAGAATTCCCTATAATCTTACCTGAGTCTCCACCTGGGCAAGACCACAATTAGTATTTAACTGGCAGTAATGCCTACTTCTCCCTCTTTTCTTCTTGCCTTTGCAAAGATGTAGTAAGTAAGCTAAGCGCGGGGATTATGAATGGGCTAGTCAATCATGGGCACAAATGTGGTTATTATTTTGTATCCTTGATTTTCTAATAATCCTTAATAAACCTCTTTTAAAATATATTTTTATTATTACAGATATAATTTTAAATTTAACACAGCTATGAATGTCCACATTTGATATAGAAACATTCTACCTGAACTAGTACCCCAATCTTAGTTAATCCACTTCTCTAATCTTTCATAAGCAGGTATTATCACACTATACTGAAATGTATTAAAGTCTAGGCTCAGGTGAGCAACATGTGAAAAACAATCAACAAATATTCTAATGCATGTTTTGCATTGTATTAGAAACCTATAATCAGAGAAAGAAAGGACCATTTGTTTGAGACCTCCATTCTAGAAAATTCTCTAAGATTATGTATTTTCAGAAAATATCCTGACCTACATTGATAATGAAAAATTTATATTCAAGGAGTTTCCTCTGTCAGTGAGGTCATAGGTCTGGTCCCTATGTCTAAAGTCTCCTACCATTAATTCTGATTGAGTTTATAGTTCACTAAAATATTAAAACCTTTTTCACATGACTGAATTTTCCCATTTTTATTTTATAACTCTATTTTCTTTAAACCAAGTATTAGACTTCATGCCAGAAAATGCTATTCCAGTGCTTAGTAACATGGTATAGATGTGACCCTATGCTGTCAAAATCAACGTGATTAGAACATCAGTTCTAGCATATTCTTCTAGGCTGGCTGGAAAGACATCAAGAATGGTCTCAGAGATAGACTTTGAGGACCCATATATATATATATATATATATACACACACATACATATGTATATGTATATGTATATGCATAGAAACTCATCAACAATAGTTTTGCTACTAACTGATTTCTTTAGCTACCCATGAAATGAGGGAAAAAATTAAATGACCCTTTCAGTGCTTCTGTAGTAATCCCTAGTTGAATGTTATGTAATGAGACATGTTTAATCCATTACAGAATTTTTAAATCATCCATAAACATTAATTTAATTGTTGGGGTTCAAAACGTGAGATCATTATTGTTATCAACAAGCTTACACATCATCAGAAGAATTGAAACACATCACTGTTGATAGTTATTCATAGGATAAAAAAAGAACTCAAGACTTAAGGAAATTGAATCTAAATGGAGGGATGATTCACAGCTTCTGCACAATAAAGGAAAACAGAAGAATTGGTAAAGCTTTCTGAAGGAAACAGGAAACTTAATTTTGTGAGAAATTTGTTCATCATGTTACCATGGAGATAATTGATCAATGAGTCAGCATCTATTGTAGAGGTCAAATTAAATATATTATACAAATAATTTCATGAGAATTCTCCCCAAATAAGTCCAGGTTTGTTTTATTATTCTCAGGCTCCATTGTGGAAAATGGGCTTAAGAGAAGGTGGTAAAAGTATCATGGAAAATATGTTTAAGACTTTAGAAGCTCAGACAAAGGCTTGTAGACTCCTCAGAAGTCTCATGAATCATGAATACTTTCTTTTAAAAACAAAACAAAAACAACTATAAATACAAAAAATTCTAATTTTTGGTAGGTTCTACTCTTTCCTCAACCTATTGCTCTATATCTTTCCTTTCTCTCATTCAGACTCCTAGAAAAAAGTTGACAATGGACATGAAAATCTACTATCCTGTTCATAGTCTTTGATCCAATGATGAACATTATTAGACCTAGACCCCCCAAAATTCAAAGAAAGAATGCCCAATATATACAAAAATTTAACAGCTTTTTCTATACCAGCAAAAAACAAACAAACTGCCAGCTAAGGGAGTGTCTATCAATTTTAAAATGGCTAAAGAAATCATTCGAATACTATTGTATAAGAAATGGTGAAAGAGTTGGTTTCAAAACAACTTGAGAAAACCTGTATGAAATTATGCAGAGTGAAGAACTAAGGGGTCATCTTAAACTATAACAACAACATTATAAAAGTAAACAAGTTTGAAAGACTTAGACAATTTGATCAATGCAATGATCAGTCATTATTCAAGAGGACTGGTGGTAAAGAATGCAGCCTATCTCCTGAAAACAAGATGTATTATTAAATATGTAGAATGAGACACATTTTGGGAGATAACCATTTGTGGAATATATTTTGTTTGATTATGTATATTTGTTACAAGGATTTCCTTTTTCTTTTTTCTCCCCCCCCCCCCATGATGGGTGTTGTGGGTGAGAAATAGAAGATAAAAAATAAATGCCTGATAATTGAAAAAATATTTTAAAAAGATTGACTTCAATGGTTATGTTTTATGTGTCCTTTTCTGATCCCTTTAATTGCTAGTGATCTTCCTCCTTTCCTACATTGTATTTAATTGTCTCATATTTATTTTTATTCAGTATAAATTTATTCTCTATATATTTAGAGATGTATGTATTGTCCTCTCTGTTAGAATACTAATCTCATTGAGGGATAAATTGTTTCAGTTTTTGTTTTCATATCTATTGCTCCTGGCACATGGTAAGTGCTCAATAAATGATTGATTGACTATGCAAGGGCATCGGAAGGCACTGGACATATTGTTGTTGTTTAGTAATTTCATTATGTATATTTGTTACAAGGATTTTTGTGACCTCAGAGGCCATGGCATGCCAGTACTGTCCACGAGGTTTTCTCAGGAAGGATACTAGAGTAGTTTTCTTTGTGAAGGATATTTACCCTCCCTGCTTTCTGGGGTCGCATGGGTGACATCATCTCCTGTTGACTACCTGCCTACCTGGCGTGGGCCAGAACTTGACTGTGTAAAGGAAATCATTGATTGGATTGGGTCAGGAGGATAGAATGGCACCCAGAAAAAGGTAGCAATAGAGTGAAGAGATCATGAGAGGGGGGCAGGGCGAATGTCCCCTGCACAGCCTCCTGGACTCCCCCCCTAGGTGGCCCAGGCAAAATAGTGTGAAGATGGGATTAACTCTCCCCTGCCCAGTTTTAGGTTTAACTTAAATTTGATTGGAATTGAGTAGTTTATTTCTTGATGACCACTCTTAAATACTTTATTATTTTTAGTTATTTATGT